>NC_079226.1:15702763-15946473 GCF_029633865.1 Lampris incognitus
TGGAACGCAATCTGTGAAAATAAGCCCACTGTAATGATAGGGAAAGGGATCAGTACATAAGCTATTAACTTCAAGGGTCTTTTTTTATGGTTCCAAATTAAACTTGAAGCACTTTTATTATGTGACTTTATTGCAGGATTTTTAGTGGGGGCTGCAGGTGTAGATTTGATGTGATGATGGTAGTTCTGTGCCGCTAGATTTTGGACAACAACAACAAATACAACGGTAACTATGACCGAAAAGATGACATCCACAGTGATTCAAAACACACAATCAGTGTTGATATGGTCGTTTCTGGTATTAACAATTATCTTCTTAATTGCTAACCCCGGTGGGGCTTTTTTTGTGCAGATTTGAAAGTATGCAATAGCCACCTCTACTCTAGCTTTGTCATTGTGCTGTTATGCTCACCCTAACACTTTCTGTGTCCCTTTAGTTAGAGCAAAGTGAATTCCAAACACCCCTAACAAGACTCTTAATGGCTCATTTGCAGCTTGAGAGTATGTTGGCGAAAACTGATGAATGACTTCTCTCCATCGAATTTAGCGCTCCTCACCTCCAGCCCACTTCATCTTCCAGCAACACGTAGCCTCCAATGCTTAAAGCTGAAATATTAAAGCCCCCCCCCCATATGTTTTGAACTATCAGTGTATTGTTTTTCCTACAAGCCCCCTTTTGTCATCTCCCCTGCCTATACTGCTCTCTCAGCAGTTTACAGCCCAGCCAAGGTCATTGCTATTATTCCCCCGCCTCATATGAAGCACAAGAGACTAGGGGAACAATGGCATAGACAAAGGAAGGTCATTCTCACCCAGCGTTGATGACCACATTTTATCTCCAGTATGAACCTTCATGAGCGTGGTGCTTGTCCAGAGCAGAGAGCCTCACATTAGATACGATGACATACTAGAGCAATTTGGGCCCGCCTGTATTTTCAGCCGCTGCGTGGTTATTGTTGATGGGAGTGTTGATGACCGATGGTGCCTTAACAGGGACTACTATTTGTCTTGCTCTTCCATGCCTGCCAGCAATGGCTTTTGCATGCAGTTTTTTTTCCTCGTTATCGTTCACATCTGCTGCATCTGTTGTGTCTCTTCATTTTCTTGTCGATCTTCAAAGATGCCGATTTCATCCAGTCAGGCTCAGGTCAGTCATGTGACCTGCGAATTCCGACATGGTAGGGAAGATAGAGGAAAGGGTCCGCCATAGGCCTCGAGTGGCATTAACCCCTTCATCGGAAATGACAAGGTTAAAAATCCCCTACAGCGACCCCCCCCCATATCCCACCCCACCTCCCATCCGCACCCACATTCTAGATCTGTCACGACGGCAGCTCAGGGTGAAAGCCTTTGAAGGAAAATGTAGGTTAAATACACAGAGGAGCGGATCTTATTAGCGTTTCCCTGTGAGAGGAGTCATTTATTTGATCTCCACTCTTGTTGCATAACGAGAAAGAGCATGAGAGCGAGTGAGAAAGCCTTGAATTATCCATGTTTGTTTCAGAAAAGCACATTCTCCCTTGGTCGTTGTCGACTAGGATCCAATCAACCTTAATGAGAGCCCTGATTCTCTCGGAGACTAACTATTTTATAAGCCTTCCATCCGCAGTCTATAGGCTTCATGACACAAATATAAATGCTCTTCGGATATAAATACTGTGCGGTGCGCTCCCTCTTTGAACCCAAGCTTTGTGTAAAGGATGAAGATATTCATCATGCAGCATGAGAAAATTTGGGATTCGCACAGTATTTCACGAGAACCAAATGCGTCATGGTCTCGCCGTCGGTAGTCATTTCGATCTGTTTTGGTCCCCCTCATGTTTTTGTTAGGCTGATTTCGAGCCGGAAAAACATGTTTTCACACAGGCTAGGCCAATTTGATGAAGCTCAGCTGCAACCAGAAGATTGGACATTGCACTATGTTCTCTCCTCTCCCACTTAGACTGGATCCGTTGCTTAGCCATTTGTGTGTGTTGTTTGTTAATTTTACTAACTCCCGTTAGTAATTTAATAACATTTTCCACCTGTGAGACCCACATGGGGTGTCTGGCCCTCCTGCATACTAAGGATTTTTTTTTTTTTTGTTCCATTGAACCAGACAAATGGAATCCACCAGCTGTTGCTTTCCAGTCCTATCAGGACTACATACTTCACAACTAGCCTACACATGTTGTCATTATGTCACTGATTTTGAGTGAGACACAGTAGACAAACCAGATCCTGCTTCTTTTATACCCACATGGGGCTTGTTGTTATTACATTGGTGCATTTCCTTCTGCTTGCATCTCGGTAAGGAGTGACAAGCCCCGACTTGGGACAGTGTTAAAGGGGAGAACTCCTGTCTTTTTAAAGCCCATTTGCACAATGTCTGTAATGTTTTATGGATACACATTTTAGCGAGAGTGAAATCCTCTTTCTGTCTCCAATTGAACTGTTTTTCCATGTGTTGTGCACAGTGGCTCTGTGGTAGCAGAATGAACAAGCCTGTCTGCCTACACTCAGCACAGCCTGCCCTGTACCGTCCAAGAATCTGTAGATTTGGCAGGAAGCTGAGTGCCATCCCCTGCTGATTACACACACACACGCACACACACACACACACACAAATGCACATACTCCAGATTGTGTTGGCATATTTGCTTCCATAAAATAGTTTTATTGGTAAAAAATATAACTACTTGCACAAGCACACTGAGACAATGGCACCAGAACTTGTGAGCAGGTTCGTCTTCATAAATATGCTCTGGCAAAGTAAGAAGTGCTAAAGCATCCACAAAAATAAGCTGCAGTTATCAAAACGATAATCATTGTCTTGGTTTATGCAGAAGAGCTGCAGCTCTTAAGACATTTAGGGCCCATGTATAAGCTAATGAAACAATTTGTTGATGACCAAGCTGCACAGCCACAGAAAAGAGAAATCTTCAGCTTCAATTTGCCCACTGAATCCTATAAGACAGAAATGGTTCGCGTTTTTTCCAGACTGTCAATTGTGTTATGTATATTTGTACTGGTCCGGAGAGCTTAGAATGCTCAGCCACTTGAAACAAACTGCTGTCAAACATGTAATATGAGCAAAGGTGCAGTTGAGTAGTCTTCTTATAAAGAAGATATGGCATGGACACAGTATCTTATATTAAAACAAAATGAAAGGCATTATCCCTCAGTAGTAAAAGTATGAGCTCATAAAGTATGAGGTCGTACGTGTGTACAGTAGAACACAGAGCTTCAACGAACAAGAAATCCTTACACAAACGAGTGTGACGTTTAAAAAAAAAAAACTACGTACTTGGGTCTTCCCCGTAAAACTAGCCTTGCCTGAACTCATCAGGAAATGGTGCTGGGCTTTTGGACAGGAGGGATTACGAGGATGGCGAGTATCCCTGGAAAGCTGCATCGAACTGTACACAAGTATCGAGTTGATGAGACTTGATCTGCCTGAACAAGTCACAAACCAAAGAAAAAAAATGCCAACATGTAATTCATTTAGAAAACAATAAAATTAATAAAACAACCACAGGCATTAAAATTCATCATGACATGATTTGGCACATTCTCAAAACGTTATGTTTTGGTATTGGTTAACAATATAGCACATTCTTTACTTATTGCATTGGTTATGGTGCCTGGGCAGTGTGACGTATTGTCGAGGTGCCAGTTCTTTTGGCTATGGTCTGTGCTGGGCATGATGGGTAGTCCGGATGGGGTGGAAACCTGGCACTATTGGACTGCCAGCACTCTCAGTGATGCCCGCAGAGATGCCCCTAGCGTGCCGGCAGCAGCCTGTAGGTGGCGAGATGGGCTTAGCCATCTGCTTTCCCCCAGGAAACTGCATGTTTATGAGAGTGAGGGAGAGAAAGAATGCACTGCCTCGCATTCATCACTGCCAGGTCCTGTCGCTCAAGCAGTCATTTCTGTCTAGAAACAGCATACCTCCCAACCCCTGAACACACTTTGGAGCATGACTACATGAACTTGTAACGGTACAGCTGACATATGAGTAGGCGGGAGTTAAGTGTGTTCATGCTTTCAACATGCATCTGTGCTCCTTATCAAGGTTTGCATCCATGCGGCATGTTACGAGGACAGGGAAGAGAACTGACAGGTGATAAAAGGAAAGATGGTGTAGTCAAATGGCTGCTGATGCAGACTCTGAAACCCTCGGCAGGTGCAGACCAGTTGCATACGTGCTCCGCTGATGCACTCAGAAAACAAAACACATGTGGGGAATGACTCAAGCCTTTTTAGATGCCTGCCACACAGCCGCTCAGTCAACTATGACTCGAGAACTTTCCCTCTCTCTACCACTCTCTTGCTTTTATTGATGTCCCATTGTACAGCTTGATGGGTTTTTTTTTTAGTGGTTCTAGTTGCATTTCATATTGCATGTCATAGAAACTATAGCAGCGGACAAAAACAATAAAAAAGCAACATTTCCCATTATCTTTGTCTGTCTAACAGAGGGATGTTGCCTCATGTCACTGGTTAAAGGGGATTAGTAATAGTAACCCTGTGTAAGCATGGGCTCTGCAGAGAGCTTATGGAGCCATGGAGAGAAAGATCCCCCCACTGCCACCTCCTCAAAAGCACTGAGTGGCACACACGGACCCACAGACAATGAAGATATTTGGGTGCTGGATTCTGTTTCCATGGCAGTGAGGAGGTGGATAGAAAAATGAAAAGCACATGCTAAAGCCTAAGTGTGTGTCTTGAGGGGTTTTGTACACCAGCATCCATGTGAGGCTGCATGGGTGTGAATGTCTGTAGGCGTGATGTGGTTTTTGCCAATATGTTTAGATGCGTAGAGGTGGCTGTGCATTCTCTATGCTTGTGTGTGTGTGTACCTGTGGGTGTAAAGGGGTATACAAGTGTGTCCGTGGGTTTGAGCATATGCACAGAAAGAGTAGCTGCTAGCTGGAGAAGGTGGGCTGTTTTTTGTTTGAATGGAAAGAATCCGCTCTGTTGGAAAATTGAAGCTCTATCAATTTCTCTCCGTCTCTCACCTCCCCTGGCAGGGAGAGAGCCAGGTATCTGTTGGGCTGCATCTCTGTCTAATCTTTAGCCCATCAGCCTCTGTCTACTGCTCCTGACAGTCCTCTTTGAACTATTTCAGCAGGCTAATGTTTCTACAGCTTTTCAGGCACAGGCATTGTGTGGCTATGACTCAGTCTTCTACCAGGCATTCTGCTGTATTAATACACTGAGGCTCCACACAGCATGCTTTAGAGGCAAAATATCAACATCATTCTATTAGCTAACAAAAATATGACCATTAATTTCCATCAGTTCCACCTTGGCATTCTAGTGGATGGGTATACAAAAAACTGCAATGTTTTGCTATGAAAAGGTTGCCACTACTGCCGCCTCTCTGAGGCATCGTATTGCCGACTTAGCCGAATGGGAGGGTACCAAACGATTGTAAATAGCAGCTAAATGATTGCTTTTTTTTCTCTCTATCACTTCAAACCTTTGGCGAGGAAGGGGGGGGGGGGTCTGGACCGGAGGGTTTCCTTGACTGTTTAATCCATTCCCCAGGGAAGTATTCTCGGTGATTTACTGATGAAGGTTTATCTGCATTTGTTTAGTGGTTCCCTCCAATTCTGCAGCACCTTATCCTGGCGTTTCACACGCTCACACCCGCCGTCTGTTCCAAGACACTGGTTTGGGAATATATCCACTGCTTGTGCTTGCAGAACAAACAAACAACAACAAAAAAGAGAGAGGAGCAAAATACAAGAGGGGTGAAAAAAACGATTCAAAGTTGTTGTCCTCCTCCCTGCTTTTTTTCCCCCTCCTCCTCCTAGAACCTGGAGTGTAGTACAGCCGTGACACGTATTTCTCCCCCTGGCTCATCGCCGTTTAGCCCTGGCGTGGGCAGTACTGCTTTATTACACATAGTCTTGCAGGCTGTACCCTGTCTTATTGTCTAAGGGAGAGAGGGAGCAGTATTGGTGCTGGAGCTCCTGCTGCTGTTGCTGAAGAAGCTGTTGTTGCTGCTGCTGGAGCAGCAGTTTGTCCGGTGGAGGCAGCAGGACCAGGTCCTGAGGGCCGTGCCTCTTCCCCGAGCAGGACATGCAGAAGATAGACCCCCCAACAAAGAGGAAGCCTGCCGATATGAAGGCAACGTACACGGCACCGCCAGGCTCGAATTTATTGCTCTCGGGCACACTGGAGTCCAGGAAGTTGGTGATGACTTCATTGGTAAACCAGGAAGCAGGCACCAGGCACAGGAAGCCGGCGGCCACGAAGCAGCCACCACTGGCAATTGCGGCATGCCTTTTGGAGCGCCGGCCACCCCCCCAACGGGTGCATTTAAGTCCCAGGGTGGCCAGGCAGAGGCCCATTGCAGCCAGTACACAGCACAGCACCATGGTGGTGCGGGCAGTCTGCAGGTAGGCAGGTAGTGAAAGCACAGAGTACTTGAGAGTGCAGCTAAACATGCCCGTGCTGTACCATGTACAGTCCATCCAAAGCCCTTGCATCTGGGAGATGGCTGTGATGATGTTGGAGCCCACGTCTGCGCTCACCTTCCAGTTGGGCAGAAGAGTGGCTACCATGGCACCCATGATGCCCAGCAGTGCCAGGACAAAGCCAAAAATCTGCATGCCAGTGGAAGCCATCCTCTCTGTCACGCTGATGCAGATGCTGCTGCTGCTGCCGCCGCCTTAGCCCCCCTCCCTTGCTTGGCAGCATTCACCCAGCGCCAGCCAGGCACCACGACCCCCCCTGCCCAGCCGCCGCACTCCCCTCTTCTAGTAGTACACCAGCTGCCAGTCAAATCCTCAGCTCCTCCGTTCGTAGCTGTGGCTCCCCTGTACCGGAGGAGAGAGACAGAAATTAGAAATCGAATTGAATAGTTCTCCTCGCACTCTCCCTTTGCTCATCCCACACAAGCGCACACTTTTCTCCAGGGAAAGGAAATAGACATGATTAAGAGCAGGGTTTTGGCTGACCATCCGTAAGCAAGACATTGGGATTTGTGCGTGTGTGCATTTTCTATATGCTGTCTGCCTCTTCCCCGTGCTGGCGCCCCATAGGGCTGTTATTGGAGAGGGAGAAATGAGTTTGTGGTATTTGCACTGCTCAATAGCTATGTGGACTTAAAGCTGCAGTGTCCTTACCCATTAAATGTAAGATTCTAGCACCCTGTCTTCAGTGCCTTACACTCCAAACGCACCAGAGTCTGTTTTAAACAATTTTATATTTGACGTGTTTACCTTACTAAAAAAAAACCATACATTCCCGTCAATTGCCCCCCACCCCCCAAAAAAACCAAACTTTACAATCGCAGTTTTGTTTTTTGTTATCAGATTTAATCGCCAATTCAATGCGCCTCTCTCCACCTTCAATCAAGACTGACAGTTCATTTCCAAGAGCGGACTATAAGAAGCCCAAACGAGCAGAGTTGATCATGCAAAACAAGCGGATGTTGAAACCCCTCACCTCGGCTGGTGCAGAGCTGCTGGCTGAGGCGCGTCACGGTGATCTCTGTCAACACACATGCACACGTTGAAAGACGGGGCGAGGGTCCAGCCCGCAACGACGCGGAGCCGTTTAAGAAGTCGTCCATTCCCTTAACGGTGGCGGCAGATCATCCCCGGTGGAGCGAGACAGCCCGGCTACACGGACCACACACACACACACACACATTCTCTCTCTCTCTCTCTCTCTCTCTCTCTGTCTCACGCACACTCTCGCACACAAACACACACGCACACACACGCCCTCAGCCCGGAGCCTCTGTGAGCGCCGCCGTCTGACCGAGGCAGGCTCTCCGCGCCGGGCAACAGTCTCTACGTCACGACTCTGAAATAACTCATTGTGAAATGCTGCCTTCGTCTCGTCTCACGTCGTCAACAGCAGCAACAACAGCAGCAGCAGCAGCAGAGTGTATGCGATGTTGTGACTCGTAATGTCAGGATGAGCGGATGTGTGGAGTTGGTTTCACGTGTGACGTTTCGGCGTGCGATCGAAAACGGCGTCCTCCCGCGTGCATTGCACGAGAAACAAGCCAGACGCGGGATTAGAGAAATGTTAATTTGTTTTTTTTTATGTTTTCGAGAATTAAGGCGGGATTAAAATCGAAATTAATCATCATATAATTTAAGACGAAATCTTGACAGAGTTCACCGGCTCTTTCTTTCTTTCTTTCTTTCTTTCTTTCTTTCTTTCTTTCTTTCTTTTCTGCGTCTCTGTTGTGAAGATAGTAATTTTGGAAATTGCCCGAGAGACGTGGAGCCGTATCGTCCGCTAACCTGTGACGTCACTGAACACCCGGTGCTTTACACTTCATACAATGTAGAAAAAAAACCTTTGTTAAAAATTTTGTACTGGTATTCCTCAAATTACCTTAAAATAAAATACAGTTATAATCTATTTCTTCATTTTGACTATTATGTTTTGGAAATTATTATTACTAAATAAAAAACGTTTTAACACATCTATGTATAGTTATCACAACTAGCCAACAAATGAGTATTTCTAGAGAAAATAATATGGCCTAACTTTGTAAAATTAGCCATCCAACCCAGGTTTGACCAGATCTGATGTAAACACAATCCACCACACACGGCTACAATTTGCCAGGAGCCAAGACATTCAAACTCCAGGCGCTAACCCCACTTTCCTTCCATCCTTAAACTGGCAGAATAAATTGGCCGATTGACCCGAAACATGGGCAACCCGAGGAAATCGTTTTCTTGAGTCGTTTTGTAGTTCTGTGGAAGACTATACTGTATGACCATCCGCTTATGATTCCTTCTCCAAAATCAAGTTGGCTGTACTGAGGCTTGTTTTTTGTTGTTGTTGCATTTTCCACCTTTATTTGACAGCAATAGTCGAGAGAGAGGGAAAGAGACAGGGGAGAGAGAGGAGATGACATGCAGCAAAGGGCCTGGGCTTGATTCGAACCCAGGCCACTGCAGTAAGGACTCAGCCTTATGTGGTGTGCGCTCTACCAGGTAGGCTACCGGGGCGCCCCCGGAGCTTGGTTTTGAATTCTTGCCGTGCTTTGACCAAATGTGCACCTGTAATTTAGTTCAATTGTCAAACTGTCACTCTCATTTTTGTTTATTTTAGGACAAAAAAGTCAAATCCAACAACTCCACTAGCTTTATATACGGAGCATTCAGACACATAATTAGAATTGCGTCCTCCCAAGTTCTTTGTAGCGTTATTGTGTTAGTGCGCTACTGCAGTCAAAGATATGAAATTCCGACAGCATTTCAAGACACGGGCTCTTAGGAGAAAACCGGGAAACCCATTCAGATTGAGATGAAAGTAAATGCCTGTTTGGATTATGGCTAGAATAGATTGCTAGATATCGGTCCTCTGAAGATACCTCTGTTGTTTTTGTAACGTACCAGAGGGCCCAAGGCGCATGTGCATGCCACCACGCCAAAAGTGACCCTCCCCGGGGCATCATCTTCATCAGCAAGTACTCATTGCTAGGCTAAACCCACAGCTGCTACCCCTCTTGTCTATCTTCTTCTCCCATCTGTGGAGGACATGGAGCAGGGAGGGAGGGGCCAGGATGGCCTTGATTCGTGAATGACAAAGAGGACGAAATGGGAGACAGAAAAAAAAACAAAAAAACAAATAGGACTAATAGATGTGTTACCCTTGACAACACAGATGGATGTGTGTGTGTGTGTATGTGTGTGTGAGTTTTTGATGTGCCCGTGCAGCAGAATTATGTTAACAAAGATAACAGCCAGGCATAGATAGACCTTGGGGGTTCGGGGTCATTATATGCGGATTGGCTGCTGGTGATTGATTTGTTTATCTATTGATCTGTTTGTTTAATTTGACCCAGTGTTCACTCCATCCCCCACTTTGTCTCCAATACACAACCCCTAAGAGACCCGCTCTTGAGATGAGATCTGGTGAGCGTAGGAGACAATAAACACTTTGGCAGTATTACCTGGGCTTTGCTGCTGCTGCTGCTGCTGCTGCTGACCTTCAATACTACATCCTCAGGGCATCCTTGTGGGATGCCACTGCAGCAAGATGGGACATCCTCCAGTTGTCTACAGATGCATTACAGCAAGACGTGCACATGTGTGACTTGTCTCCTTGTAACCGATGAAATCCTAAGTGCTGATGCTGGTGTTGTTCGGCAGGAAGGGAGATAAATAAATGAATAAAATGGGAGTCGAGAGAGGAGGGGGTGAGAGGAAATAAAGGTGGGGAGGGAGAAGAGGAAAGCACTGTTAACATGTACCCGGGGGAGTGCAGATGCGTGATGCTGTGATGTGTGAAGACATGGCAGGCTATTATAAGCATGGTCCCTTTTTTATTTTATCACCTCCCAGCCGAGCCCCTACCCTTTCCGCACCATGGCTCCAAGGCACAGCCCGACCCTGCCGCTTCTTCCTCTTCCTCCACATAAGGGGAGTTTTATTGGTCAATTTGCATTTTCTTTCTAGTGCCCCTCTCCCCCATTTTTTTTTGTTGTGCGTAATTGCATTTTGCGCTTATCGTCCGGCAAAGGTGGTTTATTCGTGTTTGAGGTCCGAGGTGCAGTGTGGTAACTGATGTCGCTGTCAGTGCAATCGTGTCCTGTTGTGGGGGCCTGTGCCCATTTTCACCAGGAACAGAATTAGTAAATCCTTCAGAGGCAAAACAGTAGTGACATGTTGTGAAATAGCCGGGGCTGGGTTGATTTAAAAGCTCCTCACACATTTTTTTTCTCCACTACTGGGATTGAAATCCAAGTGCACAAGCTGGTGTGGCATTTATGATTCTTAGAAGAGCCGGTCAAAATGAAAATAATGACTGGACTTGATGGGAACCGTTTCTCTGTGTTTAGCCCTTTGTCTCATTATCCTCATTCACGCAGTTTCTGCTCTGTTCGTTGCAAGTTTTGGATAAAGTTTGTCCGTCAGGAAAACCTCTCTGAGGAGCTGAACTGCTCAAGGACGAAGGCTACATTTCAGTCTTTCTATCAATGTGCCCAGGGCGATTTTTCAAAGAGGTTGAGCAGTGCACTGGGCAGCCTGTGTAGGATGCCAGAGAAACACCATCCCACCCCCACCCCATCCCCACCAACCACGGCACCTCGGTACATTCAGAGGCATCGACTGCCGCCTTCTCCTCTCTGGGAGCCTGTCCTGCTCCAGTGACATAATGGAGGTTGTCTTCTCAAGGTATTGTCATGATTAATGCAGCATTTCCCCCCTTGGTTGTGGGATCCGAGTGGGCTTTTTTTGTCTCATGTATTCCAAAGCTCAGTATTTTTTCTTTTTCTTTTTTTTTAAATTTCCATTTCCCTGCTCCATCTTCGAACCTGCTGTTACATAAGGGCATGAGTGTTGGTTGTTCAGGTGGTATAGCTGCTGGTGCCCCAGGGCCCTGCCAGCTCATCTTGGTTCCGCTCAGAGGGATATGACAAATTACCCCTCGCACGCCATTGGGCAAGGACTCGGGGAGAAAGAGCTGTCAGAGGTGGACATGGGAAGTGGGATTTGGAGAACCGCAGGAGGAAGCAGGGGGTAATGGAGTTCCCTGCTGAGGTATGGGAGGGTCAAGCGCATGAAATATGGAAATGCAAAAGGGTATTAATATGGATGTGTGAGCATTGTGTGGAAGTGGGTCAGAATAGGGCTTGAGCTGTGGACATAAACAGACATGTGACTTTTAGGGAGAGTTCTGTTATAATTTGCCCTCTTTGAATGTCGTCCCGTGGGGGAATATGGGTACCTGCAGAAAAAGGCCTGCATTTTGATTGGAAATGCAAGGTGTGTTGGGTTTTATTGTTATATTTTTCAGCATGCTAGATAAGTGTGCAAGAAAAGAGGCTTTAAAAATATTCTACCAAATTAGCTGGAATAAGAGTGAGAGGAATTTCTATGAGCTTGAACATAGCTCCTTATGTAATGAGCCAGTTTGAAGGCCAAATTCATCTAGAAATCTTTAGGCGTTATGATTTGCTTGTTTCTCCCTCCTTGAATAGAGCAATTTCTACCTCCCTGCTTTGCATGATCCCTCCTGCCACACATTTAGAGAAAGAAGGGTGAGGAATGGGAGTCAGAGCAGGGGAGAGATAGTAAGGTTGTCGGAGAGGGTCAATAAGTCACTCTGTGATCTCGGTTCAGGATCTCTCGGCAGACGCAAAGCATTTGAGGGACATCAGTGGAAGAGGGGAGTGAGGGCATGCTCAAAACACCTGAGCGGAGGGCCAGGGCGGCGGCATGTGATTTAAGATGGAAGTTCCTTGCGTGTTAAGGTTATCAGGGGAGAATTAATGGCAGGCAGTGGGATATATTACAGTGGTGCTACCTCGTGAAGCCGTGTTGCGATGCCGTCCATAAATCATGGAGGCAAAGTGACTTGGACAAGCCGATGGCTGAAATGCTGCTGGCTGTATAGTCCCAATATCGACTTTTCCCCCACGCCGCTGTCTTAAATCATGGAGTGCGGAATACAAATGGCCTAATTATTCCAGCAGAGAGTGAAATTAAAGGCATTCCCTTTTACGGCGTCTTCCAAACAGATGGTGGTCTGATCTTGCATCACCGAGGCACTGATAAAGGCATACTGCAACCAGATAGAAAACACTCAACCTCATCCCAGCATGTCCATGTGACAGGTGGAGGAATTGATTTTCATAATGCAAGGTCCGTTCCCCTCAATTGATGCACCCACACCTTAAAATAGCGCCTGCTGCGCTGTTACCCTTGACATTTCAAATGTAAATTCTGAATATAATTGGGTGAGTGCATTAATTACTGGCTTATCTGGAAGAGTCCACGACCCACTCTGAAAAGCCAAATAACCCGTAAAGTCAGCTTATAATGCTGGCTCGTGTTGAGCACTACAGATATTGGTGAAACAAGATCTAGGAAAGTCTTGCTTGATATTGGTCCTGAAGTAGCGCAGACAACCATGGAAAAAAACTAAGGCACTCCATCTTCAGATGAAACAGTAGAGCGAATTTATTCTTCGAGCATATAGGCAACCCACACAAAAATTGGTATTGGGCCCCCCCCCCTTTTTTTTTTCTCCCCAGTTGTACCCGGCCAATTACCCCACTCTTCCAAACCGTCCCGGTCACTGCTCCACGCCCTCTGCCAATCCGGGGAGGGCTGCAGACTACCACATGCCTCCTCCGATACATGTGGGGTCGCCAGCTGCTTCTTTCACCTGACAGTGAGGAGTTTCCCCAGGGGGATGTAGCGCATGGGAAGATCACACTGTTCCCTCCAGTTCTCCCTCCCCCCACAAACAGGTGCCCCAACCGACCAGACGAGGCGCTAGTGACCAGGACACATACCCACATCCTAGCTTCCCACCCGCAGACACGGCCAATTGTCTGTAGGGACACGCGACCAAGCCGGAGGTAACACGGGGATTTGAACCGGCGATCCCCGTGTTGGTAGGCAACAGAATAGACCGCTATGCTACCCGGATGCTGGGGTATTGGACTTTTAAATCGTCAACTTAACAGCATGTAACAGCTGTGCCATGCTTATAAATTTATAAATTACCTAATTCCCCTGTGTCAAAACATCTTAAATGAAACCCAACCCAGGGGTCTGAAGCTCTGTAGCCTAGAGGACTGCCGAGACAAACACCTCCAACCAGCACTGGCTCACGATGTGCCACTGCAGCAGGCAATCGAGGCAGCACCCAGGCATCTCTGGGCGACACAGGGAGCCGTAGATCTGATAAGAGATCGCGCTGCATATTACAAGCAAAGCTGAAGACCGGCACAGTTATGTGAAGGCAAAAGAAAATAAACAGCTCATTAGGGAGCCGTTGCGCATCCTTGGACCACTTTAGTTTTCCTCCCCCTATTATGAGCAGAAGTCCCTAGCCCAGGAAAATAAAAGGAGACAGCCGTGAATATAAGGGTGAGTCACCCAATCCTGTAACACAGGTTCAGAGGATGCAAGAGGGGCTCCTCAGGGCAGCGTTTCTCAACAGGGGGGCTGCTGTGCTAAATTAAATGCCCCGCGTGCGCATGCATGTTCTTTCCCATCTTCTCCGTTTAAATACTTACCTAGACACACGTGTTACATCATTCTTGTTTCTGGCTCGTAATTCCCGAAGCAAAGCCCTTCTATTCAAGATCACTCCTTTCTTCTCTGAGGATAGAGACTCGGGCTGCCACCCCCACCGGCACCGCTGACCTTATTCTCTGGAGCCCCCCTGTCAGTCAAGTCAGTCCTATCAACCAGTCAGCGAGCGGTCCATCTCGGTGCCCTCCCACCGGGTAGATAAGGGTATTATACCAGCTATGGAAAGACTGACAGACAACCGGCTCTGCTCGGCTGCCCAGCGTCTGGCTGTGCCATTGGTTCAGCCGTGCTGTAGCACCTTAGATGGCAAGGCTGGAATTGAAAGCTGTCATGTGAGACACCCTCAACTCTATGGAACAGAAAAGATTATGGGGTTTGGGGTTTGTGTTTTTTGTCCCGTGTTTTTATTCCCTGCCGAAGCACAGCGCATTCTCAAATCCTGAGCGAACGTCGAGGGTCGTGTCTTAATTCTTATGATCCTTTTGTGGCCTTCAGCAAACGAGGACTCGACAGTCCTTTGGAGGGGAGCACGCGAATGAGCGAGAGAGCGAGACGGCGTGTGAACGTTCGCGCTGGAAAGACTGTACATCTGAGGCAGAGATGAGAGATGGGGGGGGGATGCTAGACTCTGCTGAGCCTGGCACAATTACTTCAACAGTTTGTCATATCAGTTTAGGGCTGACAGAGGAGCGGGGGGGAGGCGGCTAGTGAGGACCTGGAGCCGGGGTTCCCACTGCAACCAGCTCCAATCACCAGTCCTCCACCTCCTCGATCAGCGTGGGAACACAATGCTGGATTTGTCTTGCTAGGCTTACCCTGCAGAGACGGCCTTCATTGTATCATAGTTCCTGTGAAAGCAGACTAAAACAGGCTATCAAACCCAGTTTTCAAAGCTGGACAGGACAAATCAAGTGAGACTAGAGTTTCCCTGTCCTTGCACAACACCATGTTGTTTGGTTTTTGTTTTTTATTTTTAGATGGGAAGAAAACATGTTTGAGACCACAACTAACAGGCTTCAGTGCAGAACCCATGCCCGCTTGGTTTTCCATGCCCGGATATGCGAGCACCGCGGCCGGCTAATGTGCCCGCGCATTTGATTTACATTCACATGCTCTATCGGATTCACCCCCCCCCCCGCCCCCCGATGGAGGAGGTGGTGCAGGAGAGATGGGGACAAAGAGAAGTGTGCCTGAGTGAGTCAGACTTGGAGGTATTAAGAAACACGCTGGTGATCCAGCACCAGGCAGCATGACCAGAGTGGAGAGCGAGAGATGGAGAGAGAGCGGGAGAGAGAACGCTCGGTTTCTCTGGTCCAGCGCACAGGTGTTACTGTGGCAACCGGAACTTGCTTGCCAGCCAGATATGCTGGCATACGCTGCGTCATCTTGCTTTCTAGCCTTTCTGTTCTTTTCTTTCAGTCTCTCGCACACACATTTATTTATATATATATATATATATATATATATATATATATATATATATATATATATATATATATATATATATATATATTTGCCAGGCTGCCCTTTTCCAATATTTTCTTCCACACCTCTCATTTTCTTTTCTCCACACACCCACCTTCTCCCTCCTCCTTCTGTTATTTTTTCTCACTCCCACAAGGACGTTCTCCACAATCTAGCTTTAAGGTCTGTGCTAACCCCCTTGTGGTTTGTATTTCCTCTGTGTGTGTGTGTGTGTGTGTGTGTGTGTGTGTGTGTATGTAGGTAGACGTGGGAGTAGTTCACTTCACCCCTCTGGTACGTCCCCAGATCCAGCAGCCCTTCAAGCTCGTAGAGAAAGTCGTCAGGAATGTTTTCCAGTTCCGCAGGAAGCACTGCCGCAAAGGAATTGAGTAAGTGCTATTTCTCTGCTCGGTAAAGCCTGAAAGACCCCCCCCCCCACCCGTCTCTCTCTCACTCTAACTAGTTTTGTCTCGCTCACATCTAACATTCTCTTCCGGTTTCTGTTGTCTGCCAGCGGTTTCTTCATCTCATCATTAATAAGAACAACTTTCACTCTTTTACCTGTCCTTCCACCACTTACGTATTCACAAATGCGCACAACATTAAAGGCTCCTGTAGCAAAACGCCAAACATCAGAACATGCTCCCCTGAGCCCTGTGCAGAACTGGAACAGACATGACCACCTGCACACGCCCACATACATGTGCATGCTTCCCATCCGGTGCTTGTTTCTAAGTGTATGTAGGTCCAGATAACAAAAGAGTGTAAGCTCTGTAAAAGAGAGGAGCAATAATGAGTCACAGCGTTGTCGTAGGGAGACGAGGCAGCAGCATTACTTATGCAATGGCAGCAGGTTGGTGGTGCCAGAACCAGATTGGAGAGGAGGCACCAGTACTGAAGCACCCCGCAAAGCATCTGTCTGTCTGTGTGTGTGTGTTCGGGGCTTGTATGAAATTTCCCACACCACGCTGAAATAAAAGCCTACACAAGGTGTTTATAGTTCTGTGGCTAAAATTTAAAAATGTAAGATGTCCCCCCCGTCGTTATCTTTCCAGGTAATGAATATTCTGTAAAGAGTGAAAGACAAAATTTGGAAATCATAGTTCTTTCATAAATTTAAGCAGCCGGCGTGTAAGTGCAGTGTCTTTGCGTTCCTTGTCTACATCCATGCCAGCGAAACATTAACAATTCATTAGTGATCCCTGCTTTATGTGGGGTTTCAATTAATTTCACAGTTTGTAAAATAATTGCTGAGGGATCATTTGCTCCTGCGTGAACGTTATAATGCTAGCTATTAATGTTGCATGATCGTGAGGATATCAAAGCAACCTGAGAGTACGAACACTAATTCCTTTTCTTTTTCATGTTCTCATTTTTTCCCTCCAGAATGCTGTTCCCGGAGGCACGTCGTCTTGAGCTGACAGAGACGCTGATGTGCGAGGCAGATGTGGACCCCATCCTGCGCCCAACGGAAATCACCATCCCCCAATTCAGGGCACTGGCGGATGCCTACGCCCACCTCTGCGCCCAAGAGCCCAATCTTCTCACCTACGAGTTCAGAGAGGAACTGAGGCTAAAGCGTCTCGGTAGGCTGAAAGGCACATCTCCTGGCACGCTAGCAGGTGCGCCACAGCTAAGCCTTTAGCCGCCCCGCTTGAAAAGACAGGCGTTGGCAGCACATAAATAAAGAGAAACCCCGCTAATGGCCTGTCGTAGTGCAGAGACACAACAGACTGCTCTTAGCCTTGACATTTCCACCTGGCATAAGCATGCATTTTTAAAGCCTTCTGCTCCTCACCCCTGGAGGCGATGGGTATCTCGATCTTCACAGCGTCCTAAAGACAGCGACAGCAGCCACAATGTAAATAAAAGAGGTAGGCAGGAGGCTGCACAAACTAAAGCAGATTTAGACCCAACCCAGGAACTTGCTCTTGTGGATATGTCAAAGTTAAGCTGTTACAGGAGATGGAGATGACTCTGGTTAGCTTTTAAAATGAGAGGACTGGTTCCCAATGCCTGGCTTATTCCCTTTCTGATGTTCCGACTCTTACCTCAGATCCAAGTCTCTCAGCGCCTCGTCCTCTGGGAGCTGAAAAAAGAAGCCCGAAAGCATTTTCAGGGTGATTTAGAGAATGGGAACAAGATAGTAGCGCTATATCCAGGCCATTTTTCTCCTCTCTATGTATTGCTCATTCACCAGGGAGATGGAGCGGAAAGGGAGGAGGAAAAGTGCTCGAAATTTGTCAGCCCAGGATAGACTCCAGCAATACCTATGAGAGGGCTCTCATGTTGATGCCTCTATTAAAATGAAATTTTCGCAGGTAATCTATTTCACATAGTTTAGCGTTTGAGTGAGGAGACACTTGGTTCATTTTGCCTACTGCATGCTCACCCAAAGAGTTCTGTGACATAATGTTAATATTTTTTTTTTTACTTACCTGGCAGTACTGGTAAGTAATCCTACCCGATAGTCTTGTTTCGATCCGTTTTTCTGAAAAAAATGTGTTATTGATGTAACCTGCATTCGAAATGCACATTTGCAGTTCACGTATAAAATAAATGCACTGCATACATGTTGAATCAGAACAGCAAGGGCTCGATTTTCCTATCAGCAAAAATCACTGTTTCACACCTCACTAAGAGCAAGAGCAGATCATTGCCAACAGAATGTCGTAGCGCTGTTGTCCGCCAGTGCAGCAGATGGCCTACCGAGTTCCACTTGCCGGAGTGAAAATTAACTCACTTTGGAAGCATGGTGGATGTTAATCTAAGACCCTGATCAGTATTTAATCAGATCCACATATGTTGTGGCAGACAGGTGTGCGTGACTATTATCCTGCCAACCACGATGCAGTCCGTTAGTCCACAGTAGTGCACGTGTGGGCTGACGTCAAAGAATCAACGAATCGATCAGAGATGATTTACTCTATGAGGGGTAGATCATAACTCTTAACATGTTTGGATGGTGAACACCGAATTAACGCAAATGTTTGTCGAACTTGGGAAAAAAAACAGTTTCAAAGTATTTCCATGGGGTATTGAAGACATTCAAAATGACCAGCATTTAAATATGTTGGGGCAGACCACTCTCGAAGAGTGTTGGTCGGACAGATTTCCCAAGAGGGAAAATGTGTGCGTGTTCCTCTGTGGAAAAGAGACAAAATTTAAGTCGGACATTCTATCTCGGTAAAAATTGACCTCCATTCATCCCGTCCACATCCCTAACGATAGTTTTCTCTCGGTGACCTTTTTGCCCCGTGGCCCTGGCAGACCATGAGCCCCCCACACACCAACATTAGCATATACGTGCTCTCATTAAGTGCAGAGTTTTCACATTAGGTATGAATCAGTCACAGTTGTCTCCGATAATTCAGATCACTGGTTAATTACAGCCACCATCTTATGACTATTACGCAACAGATTGTAATTTTTGATGACTGGGGGGGGGGGGCGTCTTCGCGGGACAGCCATGCCAGAAAGATGACCGGGGTATGGCGGTGCCGTGGATTTCCCTAGCTACAGCGCCCACCGGGAGGGCCCCTGCTCCTCACGGGGTCCACCCCCCCCAACGGCTCGGACCCTTTAGTTGACTGGTTAGTGCAGTCGCCCGTGGTGCGGGATATTCAGGTTTGATTCCCGGCTGCGGCGGATTCCCGGCTGCCCCCTGAATTCGCTACATTGGTGTAATGAATTCAGCGGGATGGTGAGACCGTGAGGCCATCGGAGGCACATGCACCGAGAGGCGTTAGGGAGCCGATATACTGAAACAAGAGGGACACGCTTCCCAAAGGAGGGGGGGTAGTGTAACGATCACGGATGACGAGACTCACTAGCCCTTGGCTAACTGGTCGGACCCTTTAGTTGACTGGTTAGTGCAGCCGCCCGTGGTCCGGGCTACCCGGGTTTGATTCCCAGTTGCAGCAGCGGCTGGCTGGCTGGCCGCCCCCAGAATTCACTTCATTGGTAGAGAGACTATATCGGATGATCCGCTGTGGCGACCCCTAACGGGGGCAGCCGAAAGTAGTAGTAGTAGGTAGAGAGACTATATGCAAGAGACCGCATGAGATGAAAAAAATGTATTACAGTATTTAAAGTCATCTTAAGGACAAATCTTTGTTCCTCCAGCATTAAAAAGAAAATGCGTTATGACCCGTAACATGCCCTTGTGGTACATGTCCTGAAATGTACTTGCCAAATTTCGAATTTACCTGCATGCGACACTTACCTGATATTGATTTCAGACTCGGCTATGTTTCCATTAGCTCCCGGAAACTAAAGACTTTACTGTGCTGTTTTGTTTTCTTAGTGCGATGCATCCTGTGTCCCACTTCTGTCATAATTATGCATCCTATTGAGGATCTATACTTTGGTCACAAGACCAAGCTACATCGTTTTGAAACTTCTGACAGCCATCAACGGCAACAGGAAAGTAAAGCCCGGGGGACTGAATCTGAAATTGGGCATACTCCCTAAACAGCTGTGATTCACCTGACAGATGAAAGCCGAGCTGAAAAGCCGAGCTGAGTCGACAAAGACTTTGGAGGAGCGTAATTGAAAGTACTGTTTCCTCAGCTGCCATTCACAGAGTTAAAAATGTTTTTATTGATGTAATAATTCCTTATGAACAGGGCATTCACATTCATTGGTATGCTAGCATTTATAGGCATGTCAAAGTTGAGAGCTGAGAGGAAAAATAATGTACGAGTCGTTTGCCTTGTACAATACCTAAATATGTACTCTATGCTGTGGCGAACCAGTACCTTTACAAAAATATGTATGTGTTGCATATTCCTGCCTTTTACCTGTACAATGTCAAGTATGTAATAGGGAGTATATAAATGTTTAAAATTTACACCTGTTACTTTGTAAACAAAATATATACAAGACACATACAAACATAAAAAAGAAACATTGCAGTTTAAGTCATTGAATTGAGCGGCGTCATCTCAAAAATACCTCTAATCCCAATATGTATATTGGAAATTACAATCTTTAGATTTAGACTACCATAATCCAGTAGGCTACATTTAAAACGGTTTGAAAAAGTGTCACTGAATTGCATCTTTTTTTTTAAACAAATGGACCTTCCTTTTTTTTTGCAAACAGTTCAAGCCTTCACCCAAAATTTTACTTAGCTAAGGTATTCAAAATCAAACCTACCAATAAATAAAAAAAATATCATCAAAAACAAACTCATGATGTACAGTTACAAAAAGATATTTCAAATATATAGGCAAACAGTGTACTTTAGTGCACAAAATACAGCAAAAAAGGCAGAGTTGCAATGTGGCAAATTTCCTTCCCATTCATTTAGTATGACTTCCTCTGTCCTCAGGAAGTCTGTCTAGACAAGCACAGCTCTTAGGTTGAGTCATATTAGTCTGTAGCAGCTTCCACTCAGCTCCTCCCTTCCCACTATACTTAACGGATCTAAAAAAAAAATGTCAGGGTAGCTAATGGCAAACTTCCATGTCCTTAGAGAAAGAGATTCATGCAGTGGCTGTAAAATGGCCAGCCACTGTGAGCCGAAAGGAAAACGAGGGGGTATAAACCGCCTCAGACCATCGAGATGCCATACAGGCAGGTCCGAAGAAAAGGCGGGGCCAACACCGATGGGTGGAGCCAGAATATGCATCAGTGCTTTGCAGATTCATTGCAGTCATTATAATTGGGACAGTCACCTTGCCTCGCTTCTCTAGATTTGGGATGGGGACCACACACGTACACGTCGCAGCCAATAGGCACCCTTTGTAATCGGCCCTGAAAGATCAGATGGGGTGGCTTGCAAAATAAACACAATGTTGAGTCATGAGGCACATCATTGCCACCACCACCTATTTGGGAGAAAGTGGTGTACTGCCAGGGGCTTGGGTTAACCTCTAAACTTTCCACCTAAGACTTTCGTTCTGGTTATATCGTTGCTTAGTCGCTGTCCCTGCGTGGCACTAAGAGGAAGCGCCATTGCCAGTGTCAGTGGCCCTGCTTTCCGACGGGTCATAGAAACAGTCCTCGTTGACCACTGACGTCAGACTCTGAACGCTGAACTCCCTCTCCAGCAACTCATTGAGGTCGGCCACTCCTGATGACGACGCCTCCGCCTGGCCATCCAGGGACCTGCTGTGCTCTTTCGCGCACAGCAGCGCCCCCTTGCTCCGTCTGAAGCTGTTGCTAGATTTCCTCTTGACCGGGTTGAAGTGGCTGCGCATCAGCTTGGGCTGGATCTCTGGGGTGTTCACCTCCGCGCCCTCGGGTTGGACCCGGGGGGCCGGCGTGCACCTCGCGGCAGCCTCCTCGGAGAGTTTAAGTTGGAGGAACTGAGCCTCGATAGCGCTGGTGGGGGAGTCGCCTCTGCTGCTTTCCTTCCTCCTCGTCTTTCCCACCGCCTCGCTTAGCCCGTCGTTGTCATCATCGCTCAAAATATCCGACTCCTTCACAGAGGTGGATGGGGGTTGAGAGTGTGGCCCAGAGCCCTCAGACAAACTCAGTGAGGTGTTGGGGCAGCGGGGATCTGATGGGATGCATGGTGGGGGTAATCCAGAGGAGCTGTGAGTGCTGCCGCTCAGGCTGCCCTCATCCGAGTCTGGCCCCGGTTTGAGATTCCCCATCTGGGCAGGGGGGTCGAGGAGGGGCTGCTTACACAGCCAGGAGGCTCTGGAAGTACCTGGTGGGAGTGATTGAAGTCACTGAATAGCTACTCTTATCTGACCAGAACACGCCTTCATAACGTGTTCCTCTAGCCGTTTATGACCTAAAATGTAAATGCTCTGAGCCAAGTAAAACTCAACATTATGGATAATACTTTATCAATATTGAGACAGACTTAAGGGAAATGAGCATTTACATAAGGTATTCATACCAAGCATTCCATACTTCCACTTCCAAAGCCAACTCGTTTTAAAGGTCAGGGTCTAACCAGTGAGAATTTCCTGTACACCCTGCGTTTTCCTGAGAATCATTGTTTTCATGGGTTCCCCAAATGAGGGAATGGCTTTCTGTACTAGCAAGAAAAATGTCAGTGTTTTAATATAGAATCTACATCTTGTCAGCTTCATTAAAGCTGCAGTAGGCTGCCTGAATGTTATTCTTACGGCAGCCCCCTCCACAACACCGGAAATTGTCCGGCGCCATCAGCAGGAGATTGTGTGGCGTGCTTTGCTAAATGCTCACCTATCCGGGCAGAGGTGGGCAGGGGCGCCAGGCGCTCCTTGCAGCCCCTGTCTGACGTGCCATCGTTCCTCATATTCCTCTTCACGTTCTCCCTGAGGATGGAGCGGATCACCTTGATGATGTTGACCTTGGACTCTGGTACGCTGGGGGAACATGGGAGACTTTCATGAACACAAAGTATGCCGCTTCACATTTACTTTCTGTTCCAATTCTCGGTATAAAAGCCCTGCAAGACAACGCTATTGATCTTTAGGATACAACATAAAATTCACCTAATGTGGATATGTAATGGAATAATTACGTTTATCTTAATAAAATATTTGTTAGTTGAGGCGTCTAAACACCACCATCATTGAGGCTTTGCTTCACCCCAATCCTACCTGGACAAAATGGGCTCAAGTGTGTTTCTTAATCTATGGACAGGTAGGACATTTATTTTTGGGGAATCCTCCCATTCCAATGCCAAGTATTAATCAGCTCGGGTTCAAGGGCGTTTTAACATTCATTTCTGTTCAAGTATTTAAAGAATCCTTGTTCTCAACGTGTGTGACGGGCAAGGAATTGATAATGAGTCCAACAAGTGTTTCCTTTGGCATTTCTGCCTCCACATTGCCATTCTAACCTGCTACATAGCTGGAAGACAGTCTCTGGTCTTCCCTCCACTTCAGACTTGGTATGAATCAGCTCCCAGATACAGCTGGTTTCTGTGCCCGTTCCTGGGAGAGGGATGGGAAAAAATGGAGAGGCTTTTAATCAAGCAGTCCAAATATGGTTTACGGTTTCAAAAGAAGATGGGGAGGGAGCCATCTCAAATTGAACAGACGTGCGTGTGTGCGTATGTGTAGGAGGGAGAGAGAACAAAAGATTTAGGGGAAGCATTTTGCAAGTCCTCCACCCCACCATGCAAAAAAAAACAACAAACAAACAAAACAAAACTGGGAAATCCACTCATCTCAAGTATTGCTCTTTACTTTAGCAGTGGGAGGGTGGAGAAGGAGACAGTATTATGGCTAGGCAAGCTCCCAGGCTAGTGGGGAGGGGGAGCTAAAACTATGCAAGAGCACCAAGTTGTTAATGTATGTGAGCTGAGGATTCACCTGCAGTGTTCCCCAGCCGGACCTGCAGTGCCGAGAGCGGGATGAGCCAACGAAACTTGAACGGGTCTGCATCTCCGTGGGAGAGCGCTGAGCGAGGGTTGGTCTAGTTGTCACACACACACACACACACACACACACACACACACACACACACACACACACACACACACACACACACAAACACACATAACCAGGCAGAGAGATGTTAAGTACTGCACCAAAGCAGCAGGGAGTAAATGTGAAGGAAAGAGAAGATGCTTACCATCTTCTTCTTCAGCTTGTTGTTCTCCCTGTAGACCAGTATCACTGCCTTCTTGAAAACTGAAGAGAGCGAACACATCAGCATCTTTTAACCATCAGCGCTACACATTGGGGAGACTTACAGAAGCACTTTTGATGATGGCTATAATCCTTAAAGCCTATATCTGCACTACAACCATAGATACTGAAATTTACCATCTATTTCCATATTGAACCATACAAAATACCGAGAGCATTTTTTCTGGACACCTAATACAGCTGACAATTAAGTAATGAAAACAACCATGATGGCAGAAAAAGAAAAAAAAATGGACCAAATAATCTAAACTCTTGTCAAATTTGACCATTTGTTCCCAAAGCCAACGAGACAACAGTTACGCATGTGGAATTTAAGAGGAGTGCCAGCCAAGGCAAGCGCTGCCAAAAACAATTTGGCTCTGGTGAGGGAACTCGTTTTCCCAGAATGCAACAGAAGCAGTGGCAACAGGAAGTGTGTGCAGACTCACCAAACACGGTCATCTCCGGGTCTTTTCTCATGCGGCCTAGTGAAGGATGGGGGTTGAGCCAGACGACAGAGGAATGCATGAGAAACTCTCCCATAGAGATCTCTGTGACCTGAGAGAAGACAGACAGCAGAGAGTTTGGGCGACAGGAAGCGGGGAGAGAGAACGAGAGAGAGAGAGAGAGAGAGAGAGAGAGAGAGAGAGAGAGAGAGAGAGAGAGAGAGCGGACATGGAGGTTAGGGAGAAATAGCGCCAGAGAGAGACAGACGAGGCAGACTTCTGGCTTTTTGCTGGAGTATACAGCTCCGTGAGATACATACTAAATATCCATGTCTGTGAATGGAGTTCCACATATACTACAAACTAGCTGGTCGGATGTGGGGTGCATGCTGATTTCAAAGGTGCACATTCACCTCGTCTGGAAAGCTGTTGATGTTGGGATTCGTGGAGCACAAAGACGCCATCATTTCTCCTTCGCTCTGAATATTCATGCAGTGATGTCTACCGAATCAATATTCAATCAGCATTTAAATGTTTTCCTTCCCTGTGCGTAATACACAGCAGACAAACAAAATAACAAGCCAGAAGAGGCTTTGGTCTGAAGTGTTTATTAACCCCTGTGACTTGGCTGGTCTGATGTGGTTTCAACTGAATGAGCCAAGTACTGAGTAGACTAAATGCAGTTACATGTTACATACACAGCAAAGAGGAGTAACTTGACCAGTATGAGCACACATCTCAGTGCACGTCTTATCTTAATACACTCCACTGGTCGGCAAAAATAATTCCAGCTAAGTATAACATTTTATTGTCCTGAGACGAGTGCTCAGATTACTGTTCTTCTACGGGAAGTCCTGCTGGGCATATCATGTGGTAAGTATGTGCTGTGGAAGTTGTGAGAGTGTCTCTGCACCGGCGTCACTAAGACTAGTTTGCAAGCATTTACTTTGTGATTATAGTATATACAGTGGCTTCAGAAAGTATTCGGACTCCTTCGCTTTTTGCACTTTTGTGTTGGAGATTTAATTTTAAAGGGACACACTTGCCATGTTTGCTCATCAATCTACACCCGATAACCCATAATAACCAAGTGAAAACACGTTTTTCAAAATATTTGAAATTTATTAAAAATCCAAAACTGAAATGTCTCATTTACTGAAGTATTCAGACCCTTTGCTGTGGCACTCCAAACTGTGGTCAGGTGTGTCCTGTTTGCTTAAATTATCCTTGAGACGTGTCTAGAACTTGACTGTAGTCCACCTGTGGCAAACTGAATTGACTGGATATAGTTTAGGAAAGCACACATCCATGTATATAAGTTCCCACAATTCACAATGCATGTCAGCCCAAAAGCCAAGCCTTGGAGTCCAAGGAACTCTCTATACACCTCCGTGATAAAATAGTGATGAGGCATAGATCAGGGCGAGGGTGTAAAACCATTTCTAAAGCTTTGAGTGTTCCCAGGAGAACAGTGGCCTCAATAATTGTAAAATGGAGGACGTTTAGAACCACCAGGACTCTTCCTAGAGTTGGCTGTCAGGCCAAACTGAATAACCGGGCAAGAAGGGTCTTGGTCAGGAAGGTGACCAAGAACTCAATGGTCACTCTAACAGAGCTTCACAAGTCCTCTGCAGAGATGGGAGAACCTGCCGGAAGGACGACCATCTCAGCAGCACTCCTTCAATCAGGCCTTTATGGTAGAGTGGCCAGACAGAAGCCACTCTTGAGTGAAAGGCATGTAAGAGCCCACTTGGAGTTTGCCAAATGTCATTTAAAGGACTCAAAGCATGAGGGAAAAGATTCTCTGGTCTAATGAGACAAAAACAACTCTCTGAGCAGAACACCAGGCACTGCTCATCACCTGGCTAATATCATCCCTACGGTGAAGCATGTTGGTGGTAGTGTCATGCTATGGGGGTGCTTCTCAGCGGCAGGGACAGGGAAACTGGTCAGAACTGAGGGAAACACGAATGCAGAAAAATACAGAGGTCCTTTAAGAAAGCCTACTCCAGGGGCACCCTGGTAGAGTGCGTAACACATAAGGCTAAGTCCTTACTGCAGCAGCCTGGGTTCGAATATAGCCCGAGCCCTTTACTGCATGTCATCCCCTCTCTCTCCCCTGCCTTTCCTGTCTCTATCTCTGCTATCACTATCCAAAAAAAGGCAGAAAATGCAACAACAAAAAAAAGAGAGAGAGAGAACCTACTCCAGAGTGCACAGAACCTCAGACTGGGGCAACGGTTCACCTTTCAGCACGACATTGACTCGAAGCATACAGCCAAAACAATGCTGGAGTGGCTTCAGGACAAGTCTCTGAGTGTCCTTGAGTGTCCCAGCCAAAGCCCAGACTTTAACGCCATAGAACATCCGTGGAGAGACCTGAAGATAGAAATTCACAGATGCTTCCCATCCAATCTGATGGAGCTTGAGATGATCTGCTAGGAAGAATGAGATAAACTGCCCAAATCCAGGTGTGCAAAGCTTGTAGAGACTTACCAAAGAAGACCGAAGCTGTAATTGCTGCCAGAGGGGCTTCTACAAAGTACTGAATTAAGGATCTCAATACTTGTGTAAGTGAGAGGTTTCAGTTTATTTTTAGTAAATTTGCAAAAAAAAATTCAAAACTTGTTTTCACTTCGTCGTTATGGGTTATTGAGTGTAGATTGATGGGCAAAAATGGCAATTTTATCCATTTAAAATTAAATTTGCAACACAAAGTACAAAAAGCGAAAAGGTCTGAATTCTTTCTGAAGTAACTATATCTACCCACCTCTCTGTCGTGACCAGTCTGCTCAGCAACTAGCAGGTCAAACACAGAGCCATAGTCCTCGTAGATCTTCTGCATCTCGTTGATGTGGCTTGCAACCTTCTCCATGGCTTTGAGGGCCTCTGTTGAAACAAGGGCAGGAGGAGAGAGTAGAGGAAGTTAACAGCCTGTGTATGTGAGCAAGTTTTCATTAGACTAAAATGTTGTTTTTCCCTTAAATATTAAAGTAGAACAGATTGAGGTATGTATGTTAACGTTATGTTAGCCAAACTGAAACTGAATGGGATTTTCACAGATCAAATGTAAACATTTTGAGAGTTTATTTCTTGGCCTGAAAATGGTTGCTATGCATCAATTCAAAACTGTTAAGGGCTCTTTGTCGCTTTCAATTTTTTTTTCTTTTGTTGTGCGGATGTGTCAAGTCCAGATGACACACAGTTCTGGTCACAGTGTGAAGCTGACCACTGCAATAAGTGCTTCAGAAGATCTAACAGTCAAGTGAGCTTGTTTGTGTGTGTGTGTGCATATGCTTTTCAGCTTACCAGTGAGATGGATGTGCTCCTCGCTGTCTGCGTCAGTGAGAGAGACCAGTTCCCTCAGCAGTAAGGGGTACTTAAGCACCCTCTGTACCGGTTTAATCAGGTACGACTCCAGGGTGGACGAGTGCTGCTTGGTGGGGTTCCTCGCATCCAGAAATTCCTTGAAGGCTCGGTCCGTCTTGGCTAAAAACAGAAGACACACATGGAGTCAAATGTGTCATCTTGAACAACCATCATTTATGGTCTTTGTGCCCTCCCCACATGTCCTTTCACTGACCTCATTAATTAGGTATTAATGAGGAGGTGGTGAGACAGAAAGATGTGACTATATATTAAACCCAGTCACTTCAGTTCGGTAACCTAGAATGAATTTAGTTCATTCAGTGTGAGATACAACACTGCATCCCAATACATCATCCCGGTGCAATAGCGAGTCTCCAGTAGGGGGCCTCTCCTCACCTTGACATGACCAATGTTGTCCAACTGCAGGACGGTGGACACAGGACCACATGCGCCCTGCAGTGACATGAGTCTAGACCTCTGCTCGCACCATCATTAAACTCAACAAGCCACCACTGATAACCACGCTGATGCTGAGATAAGGTCCTTGCGAGTTGCCAAGGGCAAAAATTAAGCTTTGTAATGTGTAAAACATCACGCTGCTGTTGGGCGAACCTTAGGTAAGGCTGAATCAACACTGTGGTGTGAAAGCACGGGTATCACACCTTTTCAAGACACTCTCCAGTCTTATTTTAAGAGGATGACATTTCCCCGAGCTGTGCAGCCACCCTGTTTGCAGCACGCCAGCTGAGCGGGGCCATTAAAGTATTAGTCATTACACTCCCTGCCACAGACAGGCACCCGCATTGACACCTCCCAGAGTAATTGGCAGGTAATTAATGAGTTGCCAATTAAACAGAGGAACTCAGTAAAGTAAGGGCAACTGGCACGATGGGAAGAGGAAGGTGGAAGGCTTCGGCACATAATCACTTAAAGGGATGGCAAAAAAGTGCAGAGATTCTGTGCCGTGTGCTTGCCTCAGCTGGTTCTGACCAGACTGTGCTAAGTTGTTTTGCAGCATGCAGTCAGTCTGTACACAGCATAACCATCGGCACGTTATAACAGGCTGTTCTTAGCTGTACAGTGCAGATTAGCATGCTACACTATGCTCTATGATTGTCCCCCCGTGGATCAACTGCAGTAACACACACAGCATTTTGCTCTTACTGTGTCTGAAATTAGGCTTGAAAGACAGAGGAGTACTTCAGACAAGGACATGAACCCATATGTCCTTGCTGCCTTGAGTCCAGCTTCTTTTTCCAATCATAGCTATCTGGAACCATTTTGTGCCGGTTTTGTGCTGCCACAGACTGACAAGTTGGTGAATCTTAAGTGAATCTATTTATAAACCACGCTTTAAAGCAACCCAAGTGGATCCAAGTGTTGTGCAATTCAAAAAGAAAGAAAGAAAAGAAAAGCAGAGGTTATCTAAAATAAGATATCTGACACAAACGGGCAGCTTGACGAGACTTAAAAGGCCCGACAGCAGAACTGAATTTCAAGGTGGGACCCAAAACAATTATAGATAGTAGGGCAGCTCTAATAGGAAGGGGAAGGCTGTTCCAGAGGTCAGGGGTCACGACTGCAATAGCCTGGTTCACTTTAACCGTAAATATGAGGTTGTGGCGGCCTTCTCAAACGTGACTTTCAAATGTAAAACAGCGCAGCCAGCTCAATAAAAGTAGACCCTCTCTTCTCCCTGTAATACAACCAATCCCCTGCTTGCTTTGTGGTTCATTGCACGTGATTCTACTCTGGTGAATTTGGGTCGATCAGATCTTTCATCCACCCCTATCAAAACGAACCTTCTTAAGATTCTTTTTTTTAATGGGAAAGGTTCCTGAGTAGCATCAGTGAGGCTAGCCTCTCAACAGAGATATTTTACTTCAGACGTGTTCTGGTTGCCATTGTTCAATGCAATTCATCAACAGCCAGGACAACACAAATCTAGTTATTACTCAGTTTACATTTTGATGTTCCTTTGCTTTAGTTGACAGTCAAGAGGTGAGGGATGACACGTGCAGTCTGAGCACAGCTTTAACTTAGTGCTGAATATGAAATTAGCATGTTCATTCATTCATTCATTCATCATCAGCCACTTCTCCGGGGTTGGGTCGCGGTGGCAGCAAGCTAAGTAGGGCACTCCAGACGTTCCTCTCCCCAGCAACGCCCTCCAGCTCCTCCCGGGGGATTCCAAGGTGTTCCCAGGCCAGACTGGGCATGTAGTCCCTCCAGCGAGTTCTGGGTCTACCCCGGGGTCTCCTCCCTGTTGGCCGTGCCCGGTAAACCTCCAAAGGAAGGCGCCCAGGAGGCATCCTAATCAGATGCCCGAACCATCTCAACTGGCTCCTTTCGATGCGAAGGAGCAGCAGCTCTACTCCGAGCTCCCTCCGGATGTCCGAGCTTCTCACCCTATCTCTAAGGCTGAGCCCAGACATCCTACAGAGGAAACTCATTTCAGCCGTTTGTATCCACGATCTCATCCTTTCGGTCACTACCCCAAGCTCATGACCATAGGTGAGGGTTGGAACGAAGATTGACTGAAATGAACATGTGGAGAATCTAATTTCATCAAGCATTTGTTGACATTTAGGAATTTGTGCCAGCTCAAGTGTAAAGTGGACTCTAAGGCTAGCTGCAGTAAAGTGGCACCCCTTTACTTCACATTCACCAGCTGTCTGACTTCACCCAGTTAGATGTTTACGTTTGTACATAATTGATGGCAAGCCTTGAATGTAGACTGTCGCTAGGAAGGTGACTGTGATGCAATGCAGGTGCAAGAACACCATATTCAGCAGGGATGTGGTATGGTTTGAATCAAGTGTATGTCTGCATAAAAATGGATTTCCTCCATGGCAGTTTTGAGCTCGCAGGTGGCGAGCGTGTGAATGCCGCGTTTACCGTACCTCTTTCCAGGACCTTCTGGACCTTGATGTGGTTGGCACAGAAGCCGCTGTAGAGCTTGAAGTGGTCGGCATAGTAGAGGAACGAACCCCCCAGAGAGAACAGCAGCTTCTGTAAACAGGAGGGGGGTGGGGTGTCAGAGAAACAGAAATAGATGGAGCATTGAAGCGAGGAGGAAACCAGACATGGAGAGAGAGAGAGAGGTGTGAACATGTCAAGTCCTGACCTGACCACTCTCTTCCCCGTCTCTTGGGAGAGATTTCAAACGCCATCTCCGTCCTCTAGGTGGCCTGGTCACTGACTACACAAGCTTTCACCAGCATACAATTAAACCAGTCAACTGCTTGCTGGATCAATAGACCCCACACGTTGTCATGTTGGGCCTATAAAACAGCCTGTCATGCTGCCGTCACAACCCTTCAGTTACTGATAAGCTAAAAGAACACAACACACCGTCCACTGGAACACTGACCAAACTCAACCACGTTCAGAAGAACATACAGGACGTTAAATGTCTGCTTCTACCTCAGGCCAGGCTGTGTAATGATGAGGGATTATCATAAAAACCATTGTATTTTTTTTTCTTTATTAATCATGCACTTGAAATCTTGATTGATTTCCAGTAATTTATTCAGCACCTATTTGCTATGCACCTCAGGCTATGGGCACACTGGCACTGGTGAATAAGGATGGGTACCGTTCAGGTTTTAACACGGTACTACTACTCTTACAGATACTGCTTATCGAGCCAGTACTTCCAACAGTACTCTTAGCTATTCTTTTTGTTATTGTTTTTTTTTTAAGCGAAAAACAGAAAAAGCAAATTAAGAACAGAATTAACATTTTATTTTCTCATATCTGTGCAGAGCTTTAATCATGAAGCCATGTTTGTATAATTTAGTGAACTCGGTGTGGGCTGCAGGCTGCTGGCATACAGAACATACCTGAGGTGGATGGGGAAGCGAGGGATGAACTACGAGCTAGACAGTCCAAAACGGTGCATTTCTCTGCCTGTATTTGATGCACTTTCACCAGATGTTTACAAGTCACGCAAAAGACTTGTTGCACTTGTGGCGACGAGCACCGTCAGCATCGACTCTCGTGACGTATAACCAGATTTCTGACCATGTAGTTCTCGCTCTGCCATTGCCACTAAGAGCAGGCTCTGTGTGTGTGTGTGTGTGTGTGTGTGTTAACGTCAGAGCTTGTCAATACTACGGCTTTTTAATAATTTAATACCCATTCAATACCGGGTTTTGGTACACATCCCTATTGGTGAAAGCAACATTTCAGGGCAAATTCAATTCACATCAATGCATTCGACACGACAAGGGAATTTACTTGTGGGTACGCCTCAGTTCCTTCCAGCTGAGTTCAGATTTTGTGAGGTTTGACATGTGAATTCACACCGTCGACCAATAACAGTGCTGCTCTGAAAGTGTTGACCTCTGACAGGGCGGTCACCAGAGTAAAGAGAAGCAGCTATCATTTTAGAAGTGTATATAACCACCCCATTAAATACTACTGTGCTCTGCCAAAATATAACTTGCTCCACAAAAAAATAGGCCGCAAGGTTTGCAGTCAGATGTGAAGCTGATGGTAGAGGGTTTAACCATGTTTCATTAATTTATTTGTGTGAAGTGTTTTCTGTCACCAAGCTTCCCGTCCGGTCTATTTTGATGGGGAACTAAACGAATTTCACTCCGCCGGTGTCTGGTGTGACCGCAGCCTTAGCCTTAAGACACACAGCATCCACCATAACCGCAGCTAAAAACTGTAAAATGTACAGACAACCCATCACAAAGTACTCAGTGTGTGTTTGTGGACGGGAGCCCGCATGAATGTGTGTGTGTGTGTGTGTGTGTGTGTGCATGTTTATCTGCTGGACACTGTATCTCACCTTGAACTGTCCGGGGGTCTCCAGGATGCTGAAATCAGGTGAGGAGGCGATCCTCTCCTCCAGGGTCTGCAGGAAGACCCTCTGGAAGTCCAGCATCTCTGGCAAGCTACCAAACAGACTCTCCATCTGGGAAGAGGGAGGGGAGAGAAAGAGGAGGGGAACAGATGTGGAAGGCAGGGGTCAGAGTGGGAAGGAGGTGGAGAGAGCAGAGGATGTAGGGAGAAGGGGAGAGGGAGAGGAAACGACATGAAGGTGGAGAGGACAGAGGGAGAGAGGGTGAGAAGACAGGGGGCAGAGGAAGAAGGAGAGGAGAGCCAATAGATGGCAGGTCATTCATAACAGTCAGTCATTCAGACACCCAGGGGCGCTATAAAACCACCCCCATGGGTCATCTCTAACAGAGGCACTTGGGGACAAGCTGGGGTTCTGCTGGCCTTGCAACACACATGAACGCACACATGAGGATGCAAGCGCTTATCATTTCTTTCTGCTTCTCTCTCGCTTGCTCTCTTTCTGTCTTGCACACACACAACACACATGCACGCACACACTTCCCTTCATTAAAAGCTGTTCAGAGACCAACGTGTCCTTGTCCACTTGTCCACTTTGTGCCTGGACATGTCCAAGTGTCTCATAATGGGCGTTTAATTTGCCCCGGCGCTCAGCGGCCTATCGACTTGTGTATCTTGGGGAGAGACGTGCTGTGTTTGAGGTCACACTTGGTGCAGTTCTGCACAGGGGGCTGAAAAGTGCTACACTAAGGTCGTTAGCATTCTGCGGCTACAGCCATATGTTGCCACAGGAACAGCTGGAGGAGTGCACTCAGACTGCAGATCTCTGCCAGGCGTACGTACTATCCCCCCTTCTCCAGGGCTCAAACTTGGTGACAACCACCCCTTTTTTTTCGCTTACCCGGAGAAGGGAAACGCACGCATACATACACGGACAGGAAAAACAGTGTTTTTCCAGCCATTACAAGACTTCTGCACAGCACCCAAGTCGACTGAACGGGAAATATGGAAAAAATCTATCTACATCTCCCCGCCAGTCAGATAACTACTAGTTTTGGGTAAACTCAAGCTGTTATTTTCTTTCTTTTCTTTTCTTACTTTATTGATCCGCGTGGGGAAATTCTTCCTCTGCATTTAACCCATCCTAGCTGCGTAGCTAGGAAAAGTGGGCAGCCGCCATGTCGCGCCCGGGGACCAACTCCAGTTCATCTTGCCATGCCTTGCTCAGGGGCTCAGACAGGAGTATTAATCCTAACATGCATGTCTTTTTGATGGTGGGGGAAACCGGAGCACCCGGAGAAAACTCACGCAGACACGGGGAGAACATGCAAACTTCACACAGAAAGGACCTGGGATGACCCCCCAAGGTTGGACAACCCCGGGGTTCGAACTCAGGACCTTCTTGCTGTGAGGCGACAGTGCTAACCACTGCGCCACTGTGCCGCCCACAAAAACATTTTGTGCCCAACGTGGGGCAACGTTGAGTCTGTGGTCCGGCAGGTAAATTGGGTTTCCAACCTAACACTGGTGAACAGTGTTGTTATCAATGAGACGTGATGGCATCAAACATGCATTTTGGATGAATGAGCTGCACACACTTTGAGATAACATCATGAAAAAAGAAAACATTCGACATGTCGCTGCCAGATATTGCGTTAATTTTATCAATTACAAATCAAGGTAATTCAGTGGTGCATGAAAGGCTGTAAGGAAAAGTGAAACAGAGTCAACCCTTTTCAGACGCTGAATCCAGAGCGGTCTTCGAGCATGTCAGCTCTCCACAGATGTAAGTCTGAAAAACCTGAACCCTGCTCCACTCTGTCCTTACCGAGCACCCCCATACACAAGATTTCTTTGAGGGGGGGGGGGGTTTCACCCGTTTTCTCCCCCAATTGTATCTGGCCAATTACCCCACTCTTCTGAGCCGTCCCGGTCTCTGCTCCACCCCCTCTGCCGATCCGGGGAGGGCTGCAGCTACCACATGCCTCCTCCCATACATGTGGTGTCGCCAGCCGCTTCTTTTCACCTGACAGTGAAGAGCTTCATCAGGGGGACATAGCGCGTGGGAGGGTCATGCTATTCCCCCCAGTTCCCCCCCCCCCCCACCCCGAACAGGCGCCCCGACCGACCAGAGGAGGCACTAGTGCAGCGACCAGGACACATACCCGACCACATCCGGCTTCCCTCCTGCAGACACGGCCAATTGTGTCTGTGGGGAACGCCCAACCAAGCCGGAGGTAATGCTGGGATTCGAACCAGCGATGCCTGTGTTGGTAGGCAACGGAATAGACTGCCACGCCACCCGGACACCACACAACAAGATTTAACCATTTTCCCTTCAGTTGAGAATATATCTCAGTTGTTCCTCGCCATTAAATTGTACGTACATGATGCAGGGGTTTTCTACCCGGACGTTATTGTAAACAAACCTTGTGATTGGTTCTACGGCACCTCTGCGTGGCGAATCATGTTTGGTTCATCCAGTCTTCCTCCAGTTCTCCTGAGCGGAGATCAGCAGTGAACGATGATTTGCTGGCTTGCGAAATACCATCGACTTCTCGTTTACTTTTAAGACGGACCTGACCGAATACATCACGTTACGGTTTCGACACCGTCGCCACCCAAGCTGACTCAACCGTCGATACGAGTCGCACATGCGCACGGTTGACTCAGATCAGGCAGAGACAGAGAGCAGCGTTGGTCGAGCGAGCTAGGGAGTGAATGAAGAGAGGGAGCGGCGGTGGCGAGGACAAACGTTTCTCGGAGGTTTTGAATCACCGCAACCACGACAGGTTCTTCATCATACAGTCATAACTGTGCACAAAGGATTCAGACCGACAGGTCCAGTAGTTTGTGAAATTAGCCACGCGCACGTGCACGCACACAGACACGACCACACACACACACACACACACACACACACACACGACCACACATATAATCCCCTCCAGGCTACCGCCTGGCGGAGATAACCAAAGACAAAGAGTAATTCCAGGTGTCAGTAAAAAGAACGATCACGCCGGGTTTTATGGCTCTTAGCGGCGGCGGTGGCGGCTGAGGAAGATCCGGAGTGTGAATTTGAATAAAATGTTTAAAGCGTGGGTTTGCTTTAGCGCTCCGTTTTATTGTAACGTCCCTCCAGGAACGCAGAAGGTCATGGGGGGGGGGGGGGGACGCTTATTTGTCCTCCGGCCACTTACACCGGTCATGAGGTGTACGGCCTAGATGGGATTTGTGACACCACCGCTAGCTAATAATAAACTCAGTGTCCCATTAAGATTCACACCTTCCCACAATGCCCTTCTGTGTGCACACACACTGACACACACACACACACACACATACCTCGTCCAGTGTGAGGAAGGTTTCGTTCTGCAGGGGCTTCAGGTAGATCTCAAACAGGCACGTCAGGTCCTGCACATGCACGCACACACACACACACACACACACACACACACACACACACATACACACACACACACAAAAAAAGGGTCAATGACAGTGAATCAAACGGCAATTTCCAACACCATGCCTCAAACCTGCCTGTTAAAAGCTTTCTGATCCCCCTCCAGTCCATCTCTCCTCGTCTCCACGCTGACCCTTCCCTCTCTCTCCTCCCCACGTCTCTTTACCGCCAAGTCCCCCCACGCCCTGACCCTCATTCCTCTACCTCTCCCTGTCTTTGTCCTCCTCCTCCTCCTCCTCCATTGTGGCTGCAGCTCGTCTCGGTATCGGTGGAGATATTCTCATTAGGTTGATTTATGAGCCTGAACAAGTTACCCCCGCCCCCCCTGTCCCCGCCCCCGCCCCCCCGTCCCAACACTGCAACCTAAGGCGCTGTAGCTTAGCCTCCAGCACACTAATGGATACAGCTGTACAGACTGCCACCACAGCAAGGAATACTGGGAAGACCGCCTCTTCCCCAAACTACAAATCACAGGCATGCAAAAGAAAAAGGACTCACACACACACACAAACATACACACAAAGGGGGAAAAAGAAAAGATGAATAAAGAATGAGGGGAAGAGAGATACAGTGTGTGCAAGGGTAGACAAAAAATAAAGAGGGAACGCTGAAAAGAGATGTGTAGCATCATCAGGAAGCTCTGACAGGCGTTAAGAGATGAAGGGGGTAAAATCGTGAGCGTAGCTCTTTAATGTGTGTCAAGTAACAAAAGGTCGGGTCGGCGGTTTAAACGGTACGGGTCGGCTAAATGATGAGCTAGGAGAAGGATAAACAGAGACTGTGAGGAGGTGCAGGAGGTGCGGGGAAGGGGCTCTGGCTGTGATGCTGGGGGTAAACGTCACCGCCTCCTTTTTTATGTTCTGCGTCGCTCCTATGTGGCACACATCGTAAACAATGTGAGCAGACCCGGCGGATGACAGCATGGTGCATGTTACTGTGCAGGATTGATGGCTCACACAGCCATAAAAAAAGACATATTAGAAATGAATGAAATAGGCATTGTAGTTTGTTTCTTCTTCATCACAAAAAAAAAGAAAGAAGTAGGTTATGGGACAGGAAAAGGGGACCTGCGAGCAAAGCATAAAATTGTGTCTTCCTCTGGCCTGAGTCGTTTTGCATTTGAGGACTTGTTCACCGACCAAGTTTCCCTTAACAAAGCATCAGCAAAACTCCACAGCTCACACAAGAGCCCGTACAAAACAACGCAAGCCCCAGACTCTCACCTTCACGTAGGACTTCTCCGTGTCCACCAGCTCCTGGATGACCTTTCGCAGCCTCTCGGTGGCACTCATGTGCCTGGGGCAGGGTCTAAGCAGGGTGGCCTCTGCCCCGGGCCCTGAGCCCAACCCCTGTCCCGCTGGGGTTTCCTTGGTGGCCTCCTTCACTCCTCCAGAGCCGGCTCCCTCCTGGAAGGACTGGTAGAGGGTGCACACGGTGTCCACACTCTATAATAGAATAACGAGAAAGAGAGAGAGGGGGAGAGAGAGAGAGAGAGAGAGAGAGAGAGAGAGAGAGAGAGAGAGAAGAATTAAGATCAGCGAGATAGAGGTTATGACAACCTGACAACCAGAAGGGTGAAGAGAGCGAGATGAGATCACATCGTAAAACAAATGGCTTTCTTTTTATTAAAATGTCTTTTTATCTGATAGAAACCCACCCCCACACACACAAGTGTGCGTGCATGCATGCAGACAAACACCAGAGTCGCAAGAAAGCACAGGTTATATAGCAGAGCCCTGGCAGATGACTGGTGAGGGTAACAGATCCAGCAGCTCCACTTAATGAAATAAGGACATATATTATTCTGCAAATATGGGCAACGATGAAACAGTTCCCCTGGGAAGTTACTGTAGCATTATAGCGATTAGGCTGTGTGCTGTATGCTAATTGCCTCACATCAAAGATTTTACTGTAAGCCTAAGAGATTAGCTGGATATCCCAGTAGATACCATGCTAAAATACACCCCCCCCCCAAAAAAATCACTGATGGACAGTTATGCAGCTTTGCATTATATCATTTTCACTAAATTCTCTATAAAATGAAGTTCCCAAGTGGATGTTGTGTTATAGTTTTTGCAAGATTGGAGGGGGGTCTTGGGGGGGGGGGGTTACCATAGCTTCGTCACAGCATCTCATTTGGCCTACATAGTCAACAGTACCTCAACTAAATTATCACAGAATATTTTTTGCCTGCTTTTTTTATGCCTAAGTACACCCTATGAGAAAGTACACGGCTTATCATTTAAAGTCATCCTCAGTTGAGACAGAAAGCCCAGATCATTGTACTGAACTGCCCTGGCTTGGATTAGGGCATTACATTTAGCCCCCGACAACACGCATGCAAATCTTACCCCTGGCTGTTATTCAATGGAGTGTGGTCACACAAAACTTATCATTATCAGAGTTTCTTTGCCATCACCTGGCTGTTAACCAAAATATCTTTTAACCCACTGTAGTAAATACAGGGCATACGTTCACCCTCTTTATCCATCCATTTCCTTTACAAGATGTCTGCCTGCTTTCTGGTGGCATTCAAACTATATTTTCATACAGGCGTCAGACGTTCCATCTGTCACGCTTTTCCGGAAAAAATACTGCATTAATCAGGACGAGGTGGTCGAGACTGAAGCACAGGGGCCGTGTGTCATGATTTCATTTCTCCGTTAAAAATAGTGATCGGGTGACTCATCTGACTCGTCCGTGTGAACGCCGTGATGTAGTATCGTAATAGGCGGGTGTTCGCTGGCTCCAGCAGTGGCTGATGGGTGCCAGTAATAGCTGGTTCACCACCCGCTACATAACGCCGAGGGAGGGCTGCCACCACGCCGGGCCAAGCAGCCGCTTGGCACCATTTACCCGCCTGTGCCTGCACATCAGCCTGTGTGTGCATCCGCACGAGTGGGTTTTGCTCCAAAAAAAACACTGAGGGATCTAGTGCCCGAGTGTGTCTTGTCACAAACCACAGCACAAAACAGAGATAACTCAGATCAATACGCCTCGCATTCTGACAGTCATAGACGCTCTCTCTCGCTCACCCTCTCTCTCTCTCTCTCTCTCTAACACACACACAGGAAAGGGTCTGCTGACGATTACACCGCCCTCCTCCCAGAGCACATCACGGCTTTCGTTAATAAACCAGAAACTCATCAGCTAGCTCATTATAGCGTGGACACTCCAGAGACGGCGCTCCCGAGCTACACTACATGTGGTGTGTATTTGTGTTATGAGAGAGTGAGTGAGGAAACGCGAGGACGAGACGAGAGGGAGTAAGAGAAAGAGAGGTGTGTTCACCTCCCCGCGTGGCCTCCGCGTCCTGGCGAGGCAGTCTCTGTCAAGGGATCTACAACCCGCAACGGCACGCCCGCTCTGGGGCTCTAAGCATGTGGGCTGATAATTATGAGGAGACTCAACATCTCCCACCGCACACAGGGAGAGCAGGAGCCGTGCTGACAGGAGAGTGCAAGACACACAAACACTGTGTATATACCAACATGCACACTCTCACCAACACGCTCTCTTTCTTCCACACACACACACACACACACACACACACACACACACACACACACACACACACACACACACACACACACACACACACACAGAGCCACTCAAGCTATGTTAACACACATGTTACAGAAGGCAGGCAGGGACAGAGCGTCTGCAAGGAGGCAGAGAGGGTGAAGGTCGTAATTTTCTCTTATAACCCTCTGGTAGGATCAGACAGGGGGAGGCAGCCTTGGGGGAGATGGAGAGATAACGGGATAATCGCTGATTGCTCCAGCCAAAGACTGCCTGTATCTTTAAAAATAATGTGTTAGAGAGAGAAAGAGGGCGAGAGAGAGAGTGAGAGGAAGGGGAGAGCGAGAGAGAGAGCAAGAGAGAGAGAGAGAGAGGGAGGGAGGGAGGGAGGGAGGGGGAGAGAGAAAGAGAGAGGGAGGGGAGGGAGAGAGAGCGCGACAGAGAGGGAGGGAGGGGAGAGAGAGAGCGAGAGAGAGAGAGGGAGGGAGAGAGGGGGGGGAGGGAGGGAGGGAGGGGGAGAGAGGGGGGGGGAGGGAGGGAGGGAGGGGGAGAGAGGGGGGGGGGGGGAGGGAGGGAGGGAGGGGGAGAGAGAGAGAGAGGGGAGAGAGAGAGAGCGAGAGAGAGGGAGGGAGGGGGAGAGAGGGGGGGGAGGGGGAGAGAGAGGGAGGGGGAGAGAGAGAGAGAGGGGGAGAGAGAGAGAGAGAGAGAGGGAGAAAAGAGCTGCTCAAGTGGTAAGCTGATTCTCCTCCTACACATGCTGGTGATATGAGTTCATAATCACATCACACAGACACACAGACACACAGACACACACACACACACACACACACACACACACACACACACACACACACACACACACACACACACACTACCCGCATTAATGAAACAATTGCCGAGCCACACACACACCCAGCAAATAGATGCACAGTTACTAATTCAGAAGCTTGGAGACGCGCATACATTAGCATCCTCTCACCCCCCAAAGGCAAACACAGACTCCCAACATATACAGGCTCTCCCCCGGTTCTCACACAGCTGTCTGGCTAAATAACCTTTTCATCAAGCAGACACCTGCATTGAGACGTGACTGGGGCAAGATGGGCAGAGAGAAAAGCCAGACGGCGGGAGAGCGACAGACAGACAGACAAGACAAGAACAGACAGACATGACTCGGGAGTTGCGATGGCCTCGCAGCGATCCCATCAATACAAACCGACAGCGAGCCCAAATAGCCAATTAAATACCGAGGACAGGAAGTGGCGGAGGTGGGAGAAAAGCCCGGGAGCACTGAGAAAATTGGAGCGGATCTGACATCGCAGCTCCGAACTCCTGCTCAGGCCCACTTGGAAACATAAGCCGGAGGTGTCGGACTGTGGCGGAAAAAACGTCTCTCCTCATGGCTTGTGGCCTTCAGCAGAATTGTGTGTGTGTGTGTGTGTGTGTGTGTGGGGGTCTGTTTGTCCAAAAAAAGTAAAATAATTAGAGGCTTTTCAACCCTGGCTTGTTGGATAAAAACCAACTATATTGTAAAGTCGGTTTTCTTCCCCATTCCACACTCACATCAGCAATTTCATTCAAACGGGCATCAACAGCATTTCTGTTGTCAGCCGACATCACACAGATCCTCAAATCAAAGTAAGGTGCTATTCCAACTTCTTTCACACCGCTCGCAAAACAGGGCCATGCCAAGGTGATAGAGGGAGAGTTTTACTACTTCTTAAAACTCTCTCTCTCTCTCTCTCTCTCTCTCTCTCTCTCTCTCTCTCTCTCTCTCTCTCTCTCTCTCTCTCTCTCTCTCTCACCAAATCATTCAACTTCTCCATCAATATTTCAAAACGCCTTTAATGCACAGAGTCCCTTTCAAAAGCACTGAGCCGCTCACTGGACAAGCCCTCTCGCCTTGCAAGAAATAAAAAAAATATATTCAGCACCAAAATACCAGAAGCGGCAGCATCAAACTAAATATCCCATCAGTCCGGGTTCCTACTCGACAGCCGTTCCCGTTCAGGAGGTCTCACTCACCATGAAGAGCAGTCTGTAGAGGAGCCTCCATGCAGCCGTGGCCTGCCGCTGGGTCCTCCGGGCCAGAGAGCAACCCTTCCTACGCAGCTTACCTGCCCTGAACGCTGGCATGACAGGGTCCAGGGGCGCACCAAAACCTACAGACCCTTGTAAGACTAGACTAGGATATAAACTGTGTTGTCCTGGTCTTCTTTGGCGTATTCTTGCCTCGCTCTTTCTCTCTCCATTAACTTCTCCTTGTCGTTTGGTGGTCAGTCAAATCCACTCCACACTTTTTTTTAACCCACCCTCTCCCCTTGCTCTCTCATTAGTATCCTTCTTTCCTTCGGCCCGTCCGTCTACCAGGCCTGGTTTGGTTTGAGACGGTCTCGAATACTATGCCTACGGGGAGAAGTGGACTTTGATGGGGATCGAGCCCATTGATTGCATTGGTGCTGCTGTTCTGTAGGTGTAGGCAGATGAGAAAGCGCTCGCCGCCGGTCCGTTTTTCCTTCATCTGCATATCACTCAGTAGTGGACATCAGAACTCTTGGCTGGTGCGTACGGAGGGGACATTCCTCCCCTGGCAAACTTCTGCACTTCCTTCCCCTCTCAATGTTTTTCATCATCTCCCTTTCCATCAATGTGAATCTCCGTCACTCCCTCTACCGCACTGTCCTTCCTGCTTCCCATTCATTCTGTCCATCCATTTCCATGTAGCCTCATTATAACCCTCTCTCTCTCTCTCTCCCTCTCTCTCTCTCTCTCTCTCTGTGTCACTCTGTGTGTGTGTATGTGTGTGTGTGTGTGTGTGTGTGTGTGTGACCCCTGCGTAGTTTCCAGAGAGCCCATTGCGGAGGCCAGGCACAGAACCTGTGTTCATCCTCTCAATAGCAGCAGTACAATGTAGACTGTTCTGGCTTGCTACCTCCACACAGACAGGAATGGCTGACTCCGACAGGGCAGGCTGGGCCAGCGGGGGCACTGACAACACAACAGCAAACCAAACTGTGGCACAAGAACAAAACATAACAACGTCTCCCATCCGAGCCTAGTTCATTAAAGGGAAACTTCGCTGTTTTTCAACTACATCGCCACACGTCGGTCCTCAGCAACACTCTCTATAGGACGGCACCGCTGGTCAGGGTACCTTTCTAGGATGAAGGCATGTTCGCTATCTGAGAGTGCCAATAAGAAGAAGGGGTTATGGGAGCTTGATTTAGCAAGTAAGTGCATGACTCAGGTACCCATATAGTATGCAAGAAGAGGACTACACAGTCTGAAGGTGTGTTAGTCGGTGTGTCTCAAAGTCCTCGGTATGGCCTGTAGAGGTTGGGGGAACAGTTGAGGATGAGGCAGTCAGTTTAAGTGCAGGGCTTGGCTAGCTGGGCAGTTTCCATCCGTCAGCTAGGTGTTGTCCACAGCACCTTACTGCCAGAAAACAAACATCTCCTTCTTAGCAGGCCACGGGGTTATGTCAGCGACACTCTCTGCATCTACAGGTGCCCGAGAAGCCTCGTGTACCATCCACAAACATGCCTGCAGTGAAACACTAACGGCAGTAATGGCGTAATCACTCACTATACAGACATTTTATCAGAATACAGGCCATTCGATGAGCGCACACACAACATTATTAGAGACATAAACGCAAGTAACCATGTTGGTACAGCACAGCACCATTGTCTTAAGTCCATTTTATTTGAATCCTGTACCAACAGTTTTTCCTATGAGTCAGTTACAAACACTTTCAGGAGAAGAGAGCGCGGCTCTGGGGGACTGAAGGTGAAAGATAAACTCCAAACACTGTCTCCATCTCCCTTCGACGCTCCCTCGGAGTCATTATGTAAAACGCTCGGCCCACTATCTTGATGAACTGCTGCCGAAATCAGAGGAGAAGCCCTGCACTTCACCAACACAGGAGCCCTCTCTCGGCTCAGACAAACAAACAAACCGGGTTGGGGAGGACAAAGGCCAGAGGATAAAATATAGGCGTGTCCCTGGGGATCGCGTCGCCCATCCCTCATAGGAAAGAGCCTTGTCATACTGCTGTGTGCGAGCGAGAAGCGGAGAGAGAGGACCCATTGGCAGCCCGGTAGGCCAGTGATTCATTTGCCATGTTAGGGGGCTATAGTGCCACATTGCCATCCTCTTTTCAAAGCTCAATAAACCAAGACACATGCTCATAAATCAAACAAAGTAAAAGGGAGGAAAGAGGAGGATGAGGGGGAAGGCCCGGCCTGTCGCACGCCGCTCCTGCCCATTTAAGCCTTTTACGATTCATTCTAAACAAATATTATTCTGCTAAGTCTCCAAGGACTTTGAGAGAGAGTGTGTTTTAATAATGAACCAGGCTTTGGATTAAAAATCCATTTAACCGCATCCCCGGAGCTATTCAGAGCCACTTTCCTCTGTGACTGCCGGTACAAAAGGGAGGGAAACGGTATCACTATCCACTGCATTCGTTACACAAACATCCCCAAATCTAAATGAAAGCAAATGAGAGATGAAATACGTGCCTATGGAGCGTATGTGACAGCAAAGCCCTGAGCTGTTTGTGTCCCCTCTTTACCTGGAAACAACTCCCTTTGGGGGACAGAGAGCTCCGGTCATGCACCCTGGGCGAGCTGCACCACACATCTGCCCCACATGATCCCCATAGGGAATGGTTAAAATCAGGGCTGTTTTGGAGATTATGCGAAACAGACGAACACAGTAGTCGCTAAATCAGCAGATTTACACAGCGGCAGTAGACCACTTTTTTGCTTTTACTGATCACTACGAATGTCTTGATGCATGCTCAATAATCCAGGTAGGGCAATCACAAAATTGAATCAGTTCATCTGGACACAACACAAACAGAGCAGTATAGTGTACGCTGATAAGTGCCAGGAGGAATGCCATGACTTGCACTTCGGGGAACCCAAACAGCCGCTGGCCAAGAGGATGGCACAACACAGGAGAGCTAACACGTCAGGGCAGAACTCCACAGTCTACACCCATCTACAGGCCAGTGGCCACTCCTTCTCAAGGATGAGGATGTGCACACCTAGATAGGGAGGAACGCTGGTTTGAACGGGGAGTCAAAGAGGCTATCTATCTGAAGAGGGAATGACCACCCCTGAACCGAGGGGGGGGGGGCTAAGAGTACATCTGTCACCATCTTACAATGCTGTAATTGCAACTATTCCCCAACCCTGTGTGAATAGTAGACATGGTCATTGTAACTCTAGTTAATGCTCGTGGCAATCTGCATATGAAACAGATCGCTGTTTTCGTTCGTTATGCCGCTGTACTGTTTATAAGGGTGGGGATACCTGCAGTCAGTTGAGACTGAAGAGGTCAGTTAGAAGAGTGATGACACGTTTCTCTCAATAAACGTCGTGTCGAGATGAACTGATTCAACTTTCTGTGATTATCATTATCAAGTAAACGTTGATTGCAGTGTAATAGCTGTAGAATAATGACACCATTGGCATTTAGATTGGTTCCCCATAAGCCTTATTTTCACTATGCAATTCTGTCTGCCCCCGGGTATGATCTCGTGGAGAAAATAAAGGCTCGATTTACGGCACAAAGAAACTGCATCAACCACCGCACAACCAAAATAGGAAGAGGATAGCACTTTCGTTTTCCCCGGTAGCCATCGGTAGCTATCCCAGTAGCAGAAACGGTGGTTGAAGGGACAATTGAAGTGACAATGGAAACTCTACCCGGCAAGAGAAAAAGAACCCCATTGACGAAGGAGGCACAGAAGGCGAAGAGGGAGTGATAGAAATAGAGGTAAGACAAGCGTGAACCTCGGACGGGCATTCACTAGATGGAACGAGCTCCATCCGGGACACGAGAGGGTTCAAACCCGATATTCAGTTGGCACTCTTTCTACTGGATCAGTACGTAACAGAACCTGCCTACTTCATTACTACCAGATGTTTTACTCTGTCTTTATCATAGCACTGAGATCAGGGTTTCTAGTTCAAATTGGGATTCTTATGGTTGTTTCTTGCCTTGGACAGTAGCCAGGCTGCTAATAAACAGAAAGCGATCTGGTTGTCTTCGCAACAGCGGCAAAACAATAAAAACACTAAGACACGCTGGGGGGTGGGGTGGGGTGGGGTGGGTGGAAAGTTGTCTACTGCAGGTTTAAGTAATGGCATGAGTTTTGCAGAACTCCTGATTGCACCATGCCCTTGTGACGTGCCCCTGTCTGGCTCCCTGCACTATAAACCTTCAGTAGTTGTCAGCACATTGTTGACAGGAGCATTGCACAACATGTAATGCTCCTGAGAGCTAAGTCAGAATCCTGTTTTTGGCAAACAGGCAACTCATCAAAGCAAGCTGACAAATCAGAAACAATTACACATTTTTATCAACAGCTTAATTGTTTTAGCAAGTACAAGGTGGTAGAGCAAGGCTTACTTGCAACTCTGATGATGGAGTTTCTGTGAAATCCTACCTCGAATGAAAACACATGGGCAATACCAAGGGATAGAATATGAGGGAGAGGCTACGAGAGAATAGTGGTGGGGTGCAGGAAAAATATGTTTTGCCGATTTTCTTACCAATGAGGCTATATGTTGATTTAAAAAATAAAATAAAATAATGAAATAAAAAAAGGAATAACCCTAAATATGATTGAATGAGTTAGAAGCCATGTTCATGAAATGCTTCAAATCTAAAAACATTACCAAAACCCTCAACAGACATCACTTCCACAAAAATTATAATATTGAACACCCCCCTCCCCAAACCACCTCATCAACCCCAGTTACCAGTCGCTTGTCTCCGTCAGTGCCTTTCTGACAGGCCAGGCAGGCAGCCATTTCTTGGGCCAGCGAAACCAACTTGTCTTTGAGCAGCTGACGAACGCTAAGCAGCGCCGATCCCAGGAAAAGGTCCGTCTCCTCGGCCTCGCAGCCGTCGGGCCAGAACCAGCACATGGCCAGGAGAGAGCACAAGGCCTGAACTGGGGACTGGTCCCGGATAAAGAGCTCTATCAAAGTGGTGATGTAGACACAAGGTTGAGGGTCCTCCTCGGCCACAGGGACCACAACCGGCACGGCCATGAGCGCCTTGGGTTTAGCCGTCATATCCACATCTGGGTCATGCTGGATCTGGGGGTCTGCCGGTCACCCTGCGTATCCTCACTTCTTACTTCTGCTGTCTTCAGCTCTGTCTTTGCAGATTGTTCACAGTGATGTAGACTGACTGGGACAGACAGACCAGTGTTGACAGCAGTAAACCCCGATTATTAGCCTGCTCAAGGCCAGATGGTGGCTAAAGGGCTTAGTCGCAACACACACACACACACACACACACACACACACACACACACACACACACACACACACACACACACACACACACACACACACCATCCCCACTTCCCCTCTGCACACTCACATGTATAGCATAGGATAGGAATTGGGGTAGTGGGGTTGGGTGAGGGGTAGGAGATGCTTTAAGTTTTGGGGAGGGGATGGTTGTAGCTCCAAGGAAGGATGATGTTTGAAGGAACTGATATAGCCTAATATCCCTCGATATCTGCTGTAGCTTTTTGAAGTCTGAAGCCCATGATAAGAGAGAGGCGATGAAACTGAATAATTCAACTTTCCTATATTCACACATTCTGAAAACTGTTAAAAACACATCTCAGATGCTTCTTTTTTTTAAAATCCAAAGAGACCAGTGAGTGGAGTGGGAGAATCATTCAATAGCAAAAACAAAGCAGAGAATTACAGACAGCCAAGAGAAGCCTGGATCTTACTCAGTGGCCTAAAACAACAAGACCAAAACCTTAAATCAACAGACTCAAGCTCAGTCATTCTGTATTGACTGAATGAGAAGGGTGTGGTCATCGTAGTCTTTACAAATCCATTTAAAGGCTCTTATTGAAAAGGTCTTGTCCGGACAATAAACCAAGACAGAAAGAGGCTTAATGCGTCCTCTTGTTTAGCCTTTCATCATTTCATGACTGGGACAGATCCAGCACTTAATAACCATGTGTCAAAGATGCAATGCTGACATTTATGTGACTGAGTTTGGACAGAGTGTCACAACCTCATCATGTTAACAAACTGATGAGTGGAGAAAAAAATACCCCCCCCCAAAAAAAACAAACATACAGAACGATAACTAGCAAATCTAGATCATTGAATAATAAATGATAGAACGGCAACCAAAACTGTTAAGGAAAAAAAGATTTGGCTCAAAATATGACAAAACAAACGTACACTGGAACCAAAAGTCATCCTTAACCTAATTTTAACTGCATACATCACAGCACAGGCAGCAAGAATGGATGAAAACTGGATTTTGTAATGCACTTATGTACACCATAAAACAATCTTAGCATGCATGTACACGCGCATCTGTGTGTGTGTGTGTGTGTGTGTGTGTGTGTGCGCGTGTGTGTGTAAAAGCCTTAAGGTGGACTGATGCCATGTGGTGGATCCAGGCTGTGCCAGATTATCTCCTGTGTCCCTCCAATCTGTTTTGCCTGGTATGCTGTATGTGTTCAGATGCGTGTGTGGGGCTCTATGAACAGCAAACGGGTCTGTCAATAGCCAAAAGACCCAGGTCTCAAACTGGTAAGTGTCCGAGCTGGGATGGGAACAACACCGGTGCGTGCATTACAGCCATGTTTCTAATCTAAGCCCACATGACAACAGTATTACTTAGCCAAACATACACTATCAGGGCAGATCAATTTAAACCCAACTGCCTCAACGGATTCACTTGGGGGCAATACAGCCGATTCCAGCGATTGATCTTTTAAGCCCTTAATGGTGACATAACATTGAATTAAACTAATCGCTATGGTGCTGTATTGCAAAATATATCAATAAGTAACACGCAGCTATAGGATCTCACGTTCACTATTCCAAAGGCACTGTTAACTTTGCTGAATAAGCCCTTTCCCCAAGCAAACACACACACACACACACACACACACACACACACACACTGCTCCCTGGTGTAATAACCACAAATTGGAATGCAACGGAGCAATTAATCAAAAGGTAGGCAGAATCCAGCGAAGCAGACGATTACAAGGTGTGACAAAAGGCTTGAAATGGGTCTTTCCTCCCCTATCAATCTCAGCTGACATTCATAATACCATGTGCACGCTTGTGTTTGGGTTTGTGCTTATACCGATACATGGCTGATTTCCTACCTGCTGATTTTTTTTCCCCCCACCCCAAGGAACGACAGGATGGCAGTGAGGGGAATAAAATCAGCTATTTGCAATGACAGCTATCACGTTTCCTGGCATCCAACGTATCGCCCCATGTTGTTTTACCGCATTTAAAGCATCTGTTCCTATCTAGCAGGAATGGGGATGAAAGAAAAGCTTGTTAGAAAAAAAAACAAAGCTTTTGAAATGTTTTCCCCCCCCCATTCCTTCCATTTTCTCCCTTTTTATTTTTCATATCAATTTCAATCGTGCACCACACACATCTGTAATCACCGCCGCCGAGACGCCACGCATACATAATGTCACGTCCCTCTCCCGTCCTATCATGCGGCTCCCGTCGCCTCGGCAAAAGATGAACGCTGAGCCCAGAGCAGAGTGCTGAGCAGCAGTGCTGCAGTGCAGATCCCAGTGCAGTGGGACTGACTCACGTCGCTAGGCTAACAAAAAGGGCGAGAGAGGGAGCGAGCCAGACAGAGATACACACAGGGATAATGAAGAGAGGGGAGCAGAGTGACTTGTCTTCTGTAATCTACCTCCTGGCTGACCCCGGGTCACACACACTCCACAGCACTACTACCACCCAAGTCTACCGACAAAGGAAATAACCATGCAGACATGGCACTTCTTTTTTGCTGGTTTTTACAACTGTCGTTAACAGTAGTAGTAAAGTAATAAATATAAATAATAAATATTTAGATTATATATAATACATTATATTTAAAAAATTGATATAGATAAATAAATGATAAATAAATAGATAAATCATAAATAAATACATATTTATTAAATATAGATAAATACATTATATGATAAATATAAATAATAAATAATAAATATAATTAATGAATAATAACTAAAGTAATAAATATAAATAAGAGTAGTAAAGTAGCAGTAGTTTTACGACTTTTACTGAAGACGCAGACAAGCAAAGTCGGTTCAATCTTTCCCCAAAGCCCTGTTTTGAATGACAAAAATATGTATGATAAACTACAGATGACATGGCTTAGAAAGCCGCTGCACAATGTGCGAATGACGCAAATGGGTATGAATGCATGAGAGCAAACACCATCCCCCGTCTCCTCCACATCTACATTATCAACACACAGCTTCTCATGGTGACCAAATTAATTCATTACTGCGGCCCTTAAAAAATGAACCAGCACACAGAGACTCTATCCTATAACATTACCATAACGCTGAGCCATAATGCCCACTGGGATACCCACACTCAATTAATGGCTCCAATACCGTTATTATTTACATATCAAAACGGCATGCACTGAACTATACAAGGAACAGAAATAGGTTGGTTAACTAGCAAAATTCACAAGGGACAACTGCTTGGTTTACTTCAATTGCAGCTCTGTCTGCAAAGCTGAACTGAAATGGAAAAACAAAAACGAAAAAAAAAAAAAGAGGCACGGTACCATTTGCCTACACTGGTTACCTCGGTTTGAATGTGCTGATTAGAGCAGAGAACAGGCATTGAACTGTAAACTTCCTCTAAATAAAATGGCTGCCTGTCTTACTCTACAACGAGGTCACACCAGTTTCTAATGTCATGATGGAGAAGTAAAGGGGGAGAAGGTGAGGGTGACAGTGGAGTGCTAAAGCACAGACCTACTGAGGACTTTGCTCCATCTGCGGCCGCATGTGTGTGGGTGCATGTGCACAAGTGTGTGGGTGTAGTAGGCGGTCAGATTGCAGGCTTTGGATAGCCTTTCCTCTCAGTGTGCAACTGTCTAAGTGACAGTAAAAAGCTGTGTTTACACTCGTGGCTGGGATGGAGTAGCCTAATTATGATAATGCTCCGGACTATTGCCAGCCTGGCTTGACAGCCCTCCACAGCAGCTGCCACCGAGGACCATTACAAACACACAGGTGCAGCCGCACACAGATTTGGACAGAAAAGAAATACTTCACATCACTTCCACGTCTTCCTCGTTCTTGTGAATTCCTACACACAGAATACAAACATGCACACGTACGCAAATGCACACAGACTTCCTACCTTACTGTGTTGAACAGGCCTGTGTAAATGGTGGGCGTGACCGTCATCCTGCCTTAGGCCCAGGGACTCCCCACCATCAGCCTCTGTGCACACATCTGTGGAGGAGAGGGAAGATGGTCAAGTTTGACTTTAGTTTCATTATGCACATTTTGTTTGTGTGCGCGTGTGTGTATGTGCTGTTTTGCTCACACTTCCCATCGCTGCTTCTGAATGGAAACCATATCTGCAAGAACACATTTCTCTACAGACCACAAAACATAAACAATAGTGGCTAGTTAGAGCTTAAACTATGACGGGCGCCCGTCAGTCGCTGGGAACTTGATGTCTGTCTCTAAAAACAGCCATGGAACAATGTCACCCCACTTAAAACAAACATGCCACTTGGCAATCCTATTAAGAGCAACCCTGTTATCATTATCCTTGTTTGGGTGGGAATCCCACAGGACAGCGTTTGCAGGTATGAAGCTCTCTTTTGGTTTTGTTAAAAATCTCTCCTTAGTAATGTACAGTAATGTACAGTAATGTGCAATCCTTACTAGAAGGGAAAAGAACTGATTAGACCAAATGGGAGTGATGAGAACATCTTGCTGATCTTCCCCACATCTCATTAGATTCAAAGTCCCGAGAAAAACTACTTTGCAGTTGGCGTGTTACAACTATTTACTGCCGATTGTTGACTGGGAAACGGGCCAATGTAACGGCAGGAACAAAAGAAGACTCTCGGTGCCTTCGTAGAGCTGAACTGCTTCTTTTCAGTGGGCGATCATGGTCAGCCTGGTGTCTGACTACTGGTTGCTCTCAGAAGGAATAAAGATTCCTCTTCATTTGCATTTAGATTTCTTGTCTTTGCATCAAGGTCGATACATCAAAATAATGGTGCATGAAAATAAAGTTATCACGAAGCTCTGGGGGGATATTTTTGTCAATTCCCAACAGTCAGTTATCATCTCCCTGCCTCTTTATCAGCCTTCCTGGGGACATGCGCCCTCTAGAGGCGCAGGAGGAGAAAAATGCAAGCATTCAAAACAAGTCACACCACAAGGCCATTAGTCTCGTGGCGTTAACCTGGGGTTTTGGAGAAGGAAATAATGATGCTAATGAATTACCGTCAGTCAAGAGGAACTTGCACATTGCTTCATTCTGGCCCCTTCGGACGTTAAAAAGCATTTAAAACATTTAATCTGAAAATGTTTAGAAGATTAAGAGGGAGAATGTGAGTTTTAACAGCTTCCAGATTATCTCGGATCTTGCTCTCGGGCATATCTGTGAAGAAATTAAACTGCTGCAGAATCCAGTTTTATTTGGCAGTATTTCCCTTACATTCAAAACACCATGACCGACCCGATAAGATTTTAAAAAATACTTCCTCAAATTAGTCAGGCACCAGCTGTGTTTGTCCGGCTACACGGACGACCTCGGCGTTCAGTTTTGACATCGTGTCTTCACACAGAGCTTAAAACAGGCCGACAAGGGAAGAATAAAATCACACCGCTAATGAGTCATCTCCGGTCAAGAGACACGCCCGGGGCGGGACAGAGATGTGAAATGTCTCAACAACTTTCTGCTGTTTTGCCATCTTTAATTTAAGCCTGATAGGGGTCGGTAGGTTTGCATTATGGAAGTGCAGATCTCTAGCAGGTAAGTGTGGTCGTGAACTAAGGATGAGATGTGAACACTCATTCAGAGTTCTCAGCAAACACAGACATGACTGAAGACCGACAACAGTGGTCATAACAACATTTAACCTGCTAGCTTGGCAAAATGGTTGTCATTGCCCACCATGATGACACACATTCAGATTTTTTCCAGTGCAATGGAGTAAACTTGGTTCAACCACTCAGCACTGGGGCAAACACTACCATACCCAGAGGGTCATGTAAAGCTTATGAACTGAACTTCATGTGGATTAACATCTATTGTACTTGATAGTTTACATAAATGCGGCTCCATGAGTTACAAGGTCTGCACACCCCTCTCACGTAGTTTGTGTGTAAGGTGTGTGTAACCAAAGTAATTTAGGCGGATGTTTCTTGTCGTCTTTAAATGGCTGTCATACACTGCTCCGTGTCCAAGCGTGTTGATGACCGTGTTTGTGCATAACAGGAGTTGTATATCCACCTGAGGAGGACTTGGCGCGGTGGTGTGTGTTGTGTCTGGGAGGTGGGGCGAGGTGGTGTTGGGATGCCAGCGCCGCAGACACAGGCCCTTCCCGTCGCAGACTCAAGTGAAGGGTGTGTTCGGCAAACAGAGTCTGGATCAGAGCCAAGTCAAGACCTGACACGCACTGGCCGTTCAGCACCAGGATCTCGTCACCTGGGCGCAAACCTGGGGATACGCACACGCACACACACACATACACACAAAGGCAAGTTTTAAGGAAGAAAAATGCACGTCAAAGCTCATATGTGACGAGGTCATTTCTTACGCGCCATCGTTTGTGTCATTCCTGAACTGGACTGGTACCTTCACGGAAAGCTATCCCATCAGGCAGCACCTCACTGACGAAGATCCTGCTATTCTTCTGAACATCTATGTGCCCCGTTACCGCAAAGCCTGGTGGTGGTGAGGTGGGGGTCAGAGATGAAATGGAGAGATGAAGACAAATATGTAGAGACAGAAAGAAACACAAGAGCAAAATTTAGAATTTAGAGACACGCAGGGACTGAAAATTAGATAACAACAGACAGCCAGGGACCATTTGAGGATTCGCATGCGAGCATGAAATTGCATGAAAGTGAATTCACAACAACTGTCATTCTGGCTCACCAAAGTCACCAGTTCCACTGGGTCTGCTCATGAGCAGAGTAAAGACATTCATGGGAAACACCTCAAACTGATCGTGCATCTGCAGAGAGAAGGGAAACAAGTAACAAATACTGTCAGAGCGAACACACACACACACACACACACACACACACACACACATATATATATATATATATATATATATGAGAATGTAGAAGTGTGTAGGTTTGTCTTCTTACCATGTCCTGGAGGAGCTCGTAAGGTGCCAGGTATCGCACCTCTACGTCCTGTCCCACACGCCTGTGCAGTCGAAGGCAGTGCAGGCTTGGATTCAGCTGTTTCACCTATACCAAAGAACCAAAAACCTGAACTGACAACAGCCCACATGCACAAAACCATTTATATTTCATGCAGAGACGCCAAACCCAACAGCCGCTACATGAAAACAGGTGGTCACAACGAGAACTACCTGTCGACGTCAGATGGTGTGACAACAACAACAAACAAGGTAGCTTGGTTTTGTGTTTACCCAAAGGGAATAGGTGTGTTTGTTTGTACGCATTGTCTGCCCATCTATCGGCAGCCCCACCTCCCATCTTTGGGACAGGGTGGGACCAGGAGAATGAATGATGGGGCGTGTCATTACAAGTGCCCAGGGCTTAAGTTGACAAAATTTGTGTACAGTACTTAAGGTTGTGTGACAGATGTTTCAACAATGGCTAACCATTAGCAGGATGTTATTGGATCGCACAAGCCAGAGGACCATGGATTCACTCATATAGATGTAATAAGCATTTGCTGCGAGATCGCTGAAGGTATAAATCAATGGAAAAAAGCAAATTATTTCTTCATATACAGCTACCCATGTGTAAAGTAATTAATGCTGCCATTTGTATGAAAACAAACAAAAATCATTAAAAAAAAAAAGAGTTCGAGGCATCAGTGGTTGTTGGATGAATTCAATTATAGCAAAATAACCCCACACTAAAAACACTGAGATTGTTTTTCCATCAACAGCGTGTGCACTGCACAGACTTTAGTGGGTAAAGTGAGAAGAATATGTTGCTTGTCCACAGATGAGTTAAAAAAGAGGGAAGGAAACATTTCTTTTGCTTTCCAGACCAGTTTTCCTATTCTCTCATTGCCCACTGCTGCTACACAACAGGACGGATTAAATGCCTAAAACAAATTTCACTGTAACATGTACAAGGACAAAATAAAGTGGCTTTTTTCCCTTTCTTTCACTCCTTCGCTACCTTGCAGGCAGAGGAGAAGAGTTCAGAAACAGTGTGGTCTCCTCTGACAGGAACTTGGACCGTCACACCGTCTGGCATGTAGACAGAGGTCAGCACCTCCCCACCGCCAACACCGCCACCGTTGCTGCTGTCCCACACACCGCCCTCAGGGGGCGACATGGAGTAGATGCTGGTCAGCACGTCCAGCCTCTGTTGGGGGAGCAGAGATGGGAGGGTGGAGAGAAAGAGAGAGACAGAAATTCAGCATTCAAGTAAGTGGAGATGCAGGAGCGAGAGCAAGAGAAACTGTGTGTGTGTGTGTGTGGGGGGTAACATCACACAAATCAATACAACTCCATTAGTCTAAATGTGGAGCCTGGCCGCAGCTCAAGCTGTGGAATTAAGATGTCATACAATTAGCCTTTCAGAAATTCATTTGACAACGTAAGACGCCAGTTGCGCCACATAATAGTCCCCGTAATGACCATGTACACAAGAGGATTGAACATACGACTATTGGCAGGTGACGACTACACGATATCGTCTGGGGTTTTCCAGTGCCCCGCATCATCAGAACGGACTCATTTTGGTCTTATAAGCGCCACTCACATAATACATCGCTGAGTGCAAAGCTAAGACAAATAAAAACACAAACCAGTGAGCCTTTCAAGAGTGCTACCCGAAGGCCGTTATTTCTCAGCGGCGCTCACAGTGAGGTTTGACTCGGGTATTAATGCCGGGGTAGGCCAGCCACTGGGCCTCACAGGCAGCCATTACGGGGTTTTGGTTGCGACTTCATGTCTCTCGAGGGGAAAGGGCCACTGCTGCATTGTGGGGCTGTGGGACACACCAAAGCATGGCTTGAAACCACAACTACCGAGGCTCAGCATCTTGACGAAATGCTTAATCGTGACAAGAGTACCAAACCCCATAGGTTAGAGCGATCAATGATTCAGCAATTCAAACAGAAACGCTTGTTCTCAGCTACACTAAAGGGAACGATAACTGCCTTAGTGACTAGACCTGCGAGTACAGTGGTCTTTTAATAGTGTTGTAGGACCACAACAGTGTGTGTGTGTGTGTGTTGTGCTGTTGCTGATGTGTCATTCTGTCTCAACAGGACCGCTTTGGGAGACATTTTCCCCTGAGACCCAAAAGGCCCGAGTGTTAAACTGGGGTCTCATTGATTCAGAATGTGATCATTGGCTAAACACACACACACACACACACACACACACACACACACACACACACAGACCAACACAAACACATACACACCCCCCACAAACACAAACCCTGCAGTCTGGCGACGACAACAAAGCAGCATTCTGCCGAGCGTGGCCGGGGAAAACATGCGTCCAGACAAACATTCACCTCTTTTTCCAGTGACACGTCCCCTTGACTAGACCATACAGAGCGCTGCCAAAATAAAAGCCACAAATGCTCCAGTCAGTCGGTGTAGTCAATGACTACCAATGTTCTGGGGAAATAGTTTTTCTAACCTTTAGGGATGCCGGCACACGCCATTGCTACTTCAACAACACCAACTTGTCCCCACCCCATTGAGGACTGTGAGCTCATGTTTAAAAATTGAGGATGGGGGGGAGAGAGAAGGGGAAAAAAAAGTTGCCATGACAACCGGTTGTATAACCATCCCCTTTTGTGCCCAGAGCAACAAGGCATGACGGGACTGGAAAACTAAGATTTGGTAGCCTGCGATGACCTGACCGGTGGCTGACTAACTGTACACTCATTCATGGTCGGAGAGGTTTGTAACGGGCTGACGGTTGCCTGGTCAATGTTCCATAAAGCATGGCCAAGTCTAAGGTCTCTCCATGTGCTAGCTTTCAACAAGTACAGAGTGTGTGTGTGTGTGTGTGTGTGTGTGTGTGTGTGTGTGTGTGTGTGTGTGTGTGTGTGTGTGTGTGTGTGTGTGTGTGTGTGTGTGTTGCTGAAAGCACAAACAAGAAAGAGGCAGACAGACTATCCTATACAGCCTAAATAAAACACAGTGAGCGAAAAGCTATGTCGAAGTTTTGGGTGTTCAGCCAAATAATTCAAACCCATACTTGAGTCATTCCTCTTGTGTGTGCGGAAATAATTCGAAACTAGCCATCCCTCCACCCTGGACCTTCTAAAGATGGAATGTGGAGGAACGGACATTTAGTGACCGCAGCATGAAAACACCCTTTCTGTTCCACTTAGCAACTGGCTAACACAAAATACCACGGCGCAGGCCTCAAACAGCAACACAGAGAGCACTGAACAGGGAACTGAGGACTACTTCTGCCCGTTTCCATTTCCCTATAGTGAGTCTATTAAAGGGGCATGACACTCAATTTCCATGAAGCTCCACCTTAAAAAGTTCCTCTTTTAGATATTGTGACACACTCACGTCGGTGCACACACCCACACACACTCGGAGACAATAAACAGCAATGTCCACACAGGCATCAGGCATCAATGGCCGTTCCTCACCCTGCATGGCCTCAGAGAGCCGGGGTCGAGGGTGAAGGTACTCATGGGCAGTGGAGCACGGAAAGGGGAGCAGAGGTGGTGGTGGAGGAGGAGAGACGAGGGTGCTTCAGATGAGGGGGGTGCAGTCAAGGTTAAAGCAGAACAATAATAGGGCGAGAGACAAAACACTGGTTTAAGGTGGGGCGGGGGGGGGCATTCTTCCTGGAGGAGTAGCCCACAGTGTGTAGAGGAAGGCGAAGGGGAGGGAAACTTAACGGTTAGCCGGAAAGCTGTTTCATCGTACTTGCGCAACACAGAAGCTGGGCGGGAAACTGGTTGGGCTGGGTTGGATCTTGATTAAGAGAAAGGATCGAAGTCTGAACTTCACTTCCCGGGGTACGCAAAATCAGGCACATGTAATAACAGTTGAAGACTATTCGACTGCAGCTTTGCTTCAGGTCCGACAGTGAGAGTGGATGGATAGAGTAGATTTAAAAGGAGAAACAGGTGTACGGAGGCCAAGGGAGCAAATGTATTGAAAGGTTCATCCCATCGTAATCCCATACAGGCTATGCACGATAGAGTCGTGGCGACCTCTGGTAGACAATGTATTCCCTACCGTCTTAGCAACGGTCAACAAACCTGCAGCCCGCTGAGAAAGCTGGAGGGTAAACATCTCTCTCTCTCTCTCTCTCACACATGCACACAACACGTACCCTTCACTTGACTTGACTTGAGAGGATTAGGGAAAAATGATTCCTTAATAGAGTAATTCTGGGGCTTTACGAGACCGAGGCAGGACAACAACGACAGAACGCAAAGTCATCAAGACGAAGAGGATGAACTGCATGGGGTGGCAAAAAAAAAAAAAAAATCAATAGAATTTCCCAAGCCTCCCTCCCCGCCTCACTGTCATTTCAACCTTCCTTGCCTCCATCCCTGGACAGCTCTAATCCCTACTAAATCGAAATAGATTTCAGGAATGAGTCGCTTCCCACACTCACGTAAACCTCCGGATACGACAGGGATGTTTTAACCGGAGGCTCCTGTAGACTGCACAACTGCCGCCGTCTTGACCACTTATTGCACGTCACATTGTATAACGGGGAAAAGGTGGAATCTGGCTAGATCCTTCTGTCATACCGTGTGAGTTTAAGAGCGACTGTCACATTGTGCGTTTGTCTGAATGAGGCTACAACCTACAACCGACCACGCTCCATGACGGTGGGAAAAATAACGTTCCAAGTCTTGTGTAAAAAAAACAACAACAACATGCAGTTGGCATTAATGACGGCAAGTTTTTGCCTTAAGAAAAAGAGGAGGATTTGAACGTGGTCGACATGTTTGTGTTCCACAGCAGGCACGCCAAGATGTCGTCACTTTCTACCGTGCTCCTATTTGTCACTCACCATGACGGCGTCTTAGCCATGGTTTTTGTTGCCGTATCCCCTGCCAGACCTCACGATCACAGCCCAAATTTTCCTTTTTTTTTTCTTCTTTTTTTGTTGCCATTATTGGATATAGGATAGTGAAGTGGCAGACAGGAAATAAGAAAGAGAGAGAGAGATGGGTACGCCATGCAACAAAGGTCACTGGCTGAAATCGAACCAGGGACGCTGCCGTTTTGTGGCATGCACCATAACCATTCGGCTACCGGGGCGCCCCAGCCGAAATTTTCTGACACTGCTGTAACTTGGTCGGCCATCTGAAACTCCTTCTTACTTAATGACCCAAGACAGCCAGCCATCATTCACAACAAATGACTTTCTCCACTTTAGAGCTGTGCCAGGGGCGGCCCCAAGCCGGCCAGAATCACAGTGTGTGTGTGTGTGTGTGGGGGGGGGGGGGCTTAAAAGGAGGATGACACGTTCAGAGCCACATGAAAATGACATCCCAATGAGGGCTCTCTTTCTTTTCTAAGACATTTCCTTTCTCTGGGTCCAATCTTGGACCATAAACAGTGGTGGCTTTGACACTGGCCACATTCACCACGTTTCATTTCGTGAATCATCACATCCTGTGGAATGGGAATCTCAGAAAAGCAACATCCTGCCTCCTCCCCTTTTTTTTCCCCAAACTTAATCTGGCCAATTACCCCACTCTTCCGAGCCATCCCGGTCACTGCTCCACCCTCTCTGCCGATCCGGGGAGGGCTGCAGACTACCACATGCCCCCTCCGACACATGTGGAGTCGCCAGCTGCTTCTTTTCACCTGACAGTGAGGAGTTTCGCCAGAGGGACGTAGTGCATGGGAGGATCACGCTATTCCCCCCAGTTCCCCCTCCCCACCCCTGAACAGGTGCCTCAACCGACCAGAGGAGGTGCTAGAGCAGCGACCGGGACACATACCCACATCCGGCTTGCTGCCTGCAGACACGGCCAATTGTGTCTGTAGGGACGCCCGACCAAGCCGGAGGTAACACGGGGATTTGAACAGACAATCCCCGTGTTGGTATGCAATGGAATAGACTGCTACACCGTCCAGATGCGCTGTCCTCTGAGGAACTTAATCGACTCTGTGAGGACACGGTCTGAAGGTGGGAAACCAATAGACGCAAAGAGAAAAAGGGGAAAAAGTGCAGGGAAAACAGAAAGACAACGGCATCTCTGTAAGGAGAGCAGGAAGGCGGGAAGGCGGCAGCGAGGCTTGGAGCAAAGAGAAGGCAACATTTCACACTTTCCACGCTACAGCCTAATAGCCAGAGAGTGAGGTCCCTGAATGCTGCCGTTATGACCGGCTGCTGCGATGGCCAGAATTCACACCACTCCTTCATTCACAGTTTGCCTTACGTATTCGCACAACTGCTTTCCCTTCCAAGCTTCTGTTCAACACTTAAACTCAACACCCAACATTATCTCACTCATATTGCGTAATGGGGGACTTGTCCAGACTATCGTAACACAGTATTCTACCTCTGGGGTGTTTGTGTGCGTGTGTGTGAGTCTCTTGTCAAATACGATGTCCGTCTGTCTGTCTGTCTGTGTGTGCGTGTCTGTCTGTCTTGTCAACACCTGCAGATAGACCTGAAAGGAATCTCTGCTTTGATCCTCTACAATTGATACATACAGATGACAGACAGACAGACAGACAGACAGACAGGCTAGACACACACCCACACACACACCCCACGTGTGTAGAAAACATCATTACAGTCTGCCATCATAACCTTGAAGGACGACAGAGGTCAAAGTCACAGGAGGCCTGCTCCTGCCACGGCTATTTCAGCTGAAATCGATCATTCATTCCTTCGTATTCCTCACCTCCAGGATCAAGCTAAATCACTGTCACACCACGGCTATCAGGACAGGTATTACTGACGGTACTAGATTTCAAAAAAGAAAGTTATCATAAGATAAATTTGGAGACACTTAACAGATGCCGTGCGTGACTCACCTCGGTGCTGCTGGGAGGGAGGTAGTAGTGCTGACCGCTGGTGTTGCCGTCAAAGATCTGAAACAAGTTGATGAACAGACAATCAGACAGCCGGTTCGCCAGCGAGGCACCACACACATTGAGTCATGAGCTATTAAGCACCAAGGGACACATGGAAACAAAGTGTCAGACACACTGCTATTATAGCTGGTTAATTAAAAACTACACGGGACTAGTTGAGGGCTTTGATACCGTTTCCACATGCCTTTGAAGGTCCGTTGGTAGTAGCATGCTGCGTGTGTGTGTGTGTGTGTGTGTGTGTGTGTGTGTGTGTGTGTGTGTGTGTGTGTGTTCATACACTGAGAAAGTGTTCTTGTGTGGCAGAGAGGAGAGAGATGAAAGGAAGAGCCAGTCCAGTCACGGATGAAGAGAGGATAAGTGCTCCACCTCTTCGTCTCTATATCTGTCCACCCGCCTCTCCTCTTGCTTTATGAGCCGCTCACTCTGATCTCTTCCAACCTCCCGCTCTATCTCTCCCTGTGTTTATTAGATTATTTCATATTATATTATATAGACGTCAGTTAAGCTGGAGATGTTGTTTCCACAGACCTGACCTCAACAGAGATGAGAGAAATTAAGGAATGGGGGCAAAAGAAACAGAACACAATGTCGATTTTTTTCCCCATTATAAGCTCAAAAATGCTACATGTATGATGCCGTGATTGATAGTTTGCTGTGAAATCTACTGGGGCAACCTCCTTTATCCCCGGGGATCTTTATTCTAGGGAAAAGAGTCCTCTGAATAAATGTTTGGGTCGGTAAGGTACGGCTCACAGCGATAAAGGGTGCTGACGGGGGCACTTGGCATACAGCACCGCGTTTGCTTCTTTTTATTTGACAACGATCCGTTGGAGGAAATCCAGAGTAGATTATTTCCCCCCTCTCCCAAACAACAGGAGCCGTTTCTTTCGGTTTCACGGTCAAGAAAAGCTACGAGCTCCTGTTGTGACACCGAGAAACCCACCGCTGATCTCTGCGCCAATGGCTCGCCGCACACAGGGACGGCTGTAAAGAGGCTGTAAATAGCACCGCTTCGCTAATTTTAGAACTCTTTGCCGACTCCCGTCTCCCACAAATCCTCAGACCTTTCTGGCCCACTTCCCACTCCCGTCACTCGCCAACTCCTTGTGCTATACGTAGCCACGTTTAAACGGATGAGTGGCACAACGGAGAAAGGGGAGGGTGCGTGTGTGTGTGTGTGTGTGTGTGTGGTGGGTGACTTTGGAGCAAGGTTGTGCGAGCGGGGTGTCGGAGTGGTAAATGGGATTTAGGCTTAGTCAACACAGATGAGTCAGGCTGGGGACTGTGAGAAGAGGACCGCTGGCTAGCGCTCTGATGTTTATGCTCCGAGAAGTAGCTTTAGACAGACAGGGTGGCGGGAGAGGAGGAGAGCGATGGAAGGAGAGAGGGAGGAATGGGGGAAAAAGTGGGAGATATCAAATAAGCTTGGGAGATTTGCTGAGAGAGACAAGGGGAGCGACAAAGAGGAGCGTGTCCTACATTTCGGGGGGGGGGGGGATAAAAGAGAAAGGAACGACGCATAATTCAGAAGAAATCAAGAAACCATAACGGGGGATCACGATCAGAGAGACTTGAGAAAGGAAAATCAGTTTATAGCGCCCAAAGGAGAGTTTGGAGCCGCTCTGTCCAAATCCCTCTGCGTTAAAATACGTGTCACGTCAGCTCCCCGTGGGAGGACGGACCCAGGGGCTGGGGAATAGGTGATGACGCCATACAAAGCGTTCACTCTTGGATTTCCCTCCCATCAGAGAACCAAACTTGCACTACGACATATGCGACCTCTGAGCAAAGTAAAACCTATCGCTCTGAACTTCCTCTGGGATCAATCACTGGTCCTCGGCTTCATGTGCCTCCACTGGAGATGACCAGAATAACACCAACCAATCTTTCAGAGTAGGGGAACCTGGTCGGTTGATGGAGCGGCGGGTGAGAAAAATACAAGGCTGTTCAATATTTGGTGTCTTTATAACAGCCATCTGCTGGTGGCTGCTGGGCTGAGGCGAGAGGAAGAGCCTGCTGTCTACCACATATGGCTTTTAATAATTCATCTTTGTGTTGCAGCGCCACCTCGGCCCTCTGCACTGCGAAATGGAACAGGGCCTGATTAGGCTGCCCAGCTGGAGGTCCCCGGAAAAATAACAACACACACGCAGGGAGGCGTACACACACAATTCCCAAACACATGCACGCAGACATGCACGCACGCACACACGCAGCACCCTCTACAAAAGGGAGGCAAACGCATAAACATGGCAGAACAGGTGGCGGGTTGGAGGGGCCGCGTGAAAAAGGCCCGAGCCAGTTTGTTTTGCACATTTCTTTGGACACACGTCGCACTTTCTGAGGTGCACAGACAACCAGCAATTTTAATTTTTTTCCCAGACAACAATTTAAGGAAAGCGAAGGAAGATGAGGACGATCAAAGGCATATTTCACTACCCTCACACCCCCCTCCCCCGATCATTATCTAATGAATGGTGTCCCACTAAAGACTTGGCGGGAGAGAGGAGAAAATGACTGTTTCCTATACCGAATCTTAAAATAGACCACCTAGTGAAGTGTATTCTCCAGAGTGGTACCTACAGCGGAGGACGCGGTGGATTCCAGCATCAATAAATAACCAGCCTGCATGGGTCTAATTACTAACCTGACAGGATTTAGATACCCCCCACCCCAACCCCCTGCACCCGGGTTTGGAATGTTCCCCAGGGTTTACGCTGGTGGGATTTTTCTTTAGATTATTAAAAATTGGGAGAGGGGGGTTCATATGTTTCTAGTTAAAAAAAAAACCCAAAAAACAACACCTATGAGGCTAAATGTGTTCGAAGTGTGGCCGTCCTCGAGACGCTGCTCTCCGGGCCACTGCAGGCACAACATGAGCAACCAGGGAGCCGATATGTTTTCAGTTTACTTTATATGTACAGTACACACGGAGTGTGACGGTTATACATTTAGTATGTCGTGTCTGGCTCAAAAACACGTGTTGGTGGTGTGCACGTCTGCATTCGTGCATCCCGAATGAGGGTGTACACGTGTGTAGGGTTCATGTGTGGAGGCAGGTGCATGTGGGTTGTCTCAGCCACACCTGAGATGCAGAAGGCCTCTTTTCGCGGCCTCTCTTGGTGAGGTTGTCCAGGCCTTTGAGCGAAGAGAAAAGGCCTTTTTTGTGTTGCTTGCACGTCAGGGACACCGAGCGCCTCCTTAGCGTGGCTTCATCTCTGGAACAGATCTAAACACGCACACACATCATCATCAGGGCTCAAAGAAATGTATGTGCATCTGACCATTCAACCTAGATTACGTTAGAGTTCTTGAGTGTGTAGTCTATACTCTGATTTAGAGAAAATTTAAGAAGCATTTAAAAGATTTTCAACACTTCAGACAATTTCAGACTGAAGCACCATGTCTAAACAGACAGACCATTTTAAAAAGAAAGCTTGGTCAACCATCCTAACACCAGACACTCTTGGTCCAATGCTTCCGTGGACTGAATCTTTATATACACATGAAGTCAAAAGGGAGTCCAAGCTTGCCGTCTCACTTCATCGTGTTCCGATCTGAACTCATATTCAAGAGGGACAAATATAAAAATAAATTCATGAGTTCGTGAGTCATCTCTTCCTGCCGGCCCTGTCCTACGTGTTCCTCACCAGTGCATGGAAAGAGGAGACGGAGAAGATGCCCAGGCGTCCCAAGGTGGTTTTAGTGGGGCGGCTGGCCGTGGCCAGCAAGCTCTTGGGGTTGGGCAGCTCTCCGCCCTGCAGGCTGGCGAGGTAGCAGCGCATGCGGAACAGGTCCATGTTAAACCTCTCCAGGTTCTGCTCCCACTGCTGGATCTGATAAAGCGAAAATGGGAGAGCAGGGGATTTGTTAGGATTAGGATTATTACTTTATGGTTCTTGACAATAAATCCACAGTAGTGTGTGTGTGGGGGGTGGGGTGAAGAGAAGAAAGGTAAAAAGGGGTGATAGATGGAGCCAGAGAGGGTCGGCTGGGAGAGGGGCAGGATGGAATAGGAAAGAAGTGGGAAACACAAAGAGAGGAGAGCTGGGGAGGGGGGGGGGTAGGGGTGGGTTCAGGTCAGGAGAGTGAATTCCATCAAGATGCGATTGCTTACAGATGTTAGTGGAGGAGGGCACATAAGTTAGTGGTGAGTTGATAGTTAAAGCTGATTGCATATCTGGGGAAGAATGACTCGGTGTGTGTGTGTGTGTGTGTGTGTGTGTGTGTGTGTGTGTGTGTGTGTGTGTTTGTGTGTGTGTGTAGTTAAAACTAATGTAAGTGTAGTAAAAGTGTAGTGAGGCTGGAGGGGGGTGGGGTGACATTTCAGAAACCACCCGCTAACCCACCATGTCCCCCCCCCCCACTGTGTTAAGAGAGAACACCCCCCTCCCCTCTTCGCACTATGTAAAGCACGAGGAGGTGCTTATTTTGTTGACTGGAGACTTGGTTTAATGAGAATCCTGCAGTTAAACAGCGCTCCATAAGGATGACTTTAATAAGGCTCTTCTGCACTGAGTTCATTTACAATAGGATGCCCTATGGAGCTGTCCTGGTAAATCTCATCTGCACTGGAGGCATTCTTTAGGTTTAGGCATGACTTGGTGAGGGGGAGGTGGAAGGAGCTCAGGGGAGGTGGGGGGGGGGGGACTCATAGACCCCTGACATTCCAAGCGTCTCAAACAAAGAACCTGCACAGAAAACACTATGGGACCAATACAGTGCTATGTGTTAAGCCTATTAAAAAACACCCTTCGCCCATGAAACACATATATAGCTGTGCAGCTGGCCTCAGTTAAGGGGCCATGCTTTCAGCTGATGGAATTCAGCCTTTATTTTCATACTGAAATGAAACCACGGAGACAACAGTTCAGAATGTACACAGCATTTCCCACCTGACAAATAAATCTTCAATGTCATGTGTGTCAACAATGGGGGGGGGGGGTATGAAATAAAAGTGTCACGAATTATGCCTGATCAATTTAAGGATGAGCGCAGATCCACATAACGTTAGTTTTGAAGTCAACTGAAAATATAAAACGAGCATCTGTGATGCATTGCTTTTATAGGATTTTCCAGTTGTTGAGATGTCAGACTAGGTATGCCGTAACTGTACCGTCGGCGGGAACCGACAACTGCAGATGGTATCGGAGGTATTACTGAGAAGATTAGATAAACCTCTTCCCCCAAAAGGAGAGACCGATTTTAAGGAGGCGCCATTTTCCGACCCTGAAACCTATTTAACTGCATATGACTATACAACTCTCATATTACTGCGGTCTGATCTGTGAAATAGGAGTTACTTATACAGAGATGTTTAACATACTTCTGACACACAAATCTTCCAGTAAGACTTGATGACTCATGATTTGAAGCATTAGTTTGATATTCAAACAAAACATACCTCCTTCAACTTCATGGTTTGACATTTCCAATTTATTTACAGACAACATGCCATGCGCTTATGTTTGTCTGTCTGTTCTTCAGTAGAGCTGGCGGGCCTGCATCGATGCAGAGAGGGACTCATGATTGAAAGGGAGGGCATGTTAGGATCCATCTGGCCCTGATAAAGAACTGATTTTCTTCCATTGTACAGCCATTAGGCGAGGAAGAAATTCTACTTTTTTCTTAACAGATCATCATTAACAACTGCCCCCAGATCTCTCTGTAAAAGCCCTAATCCAAGAGTCCTTCACTGGAACTTCAGTCCGTGTGTGTGTGTGTGTGTGTGTGTGTGTGTGTGTGTGTGTGTAAAAGGGGGGCAAAAGCAGACTTCAAAAAGGTCTGCTGGCACTGATTTCAGTAGACATGGGGGTGGGGGCACATCAAAGACGTGCCCTCTTGGTGCTCATTCTCTCTCTCTGTCACACACACACACACACACACACACACACACACACACACACACACACACACACACACACACACACACACACACACACACACACACACACACACACCATAAATCCATCACCAGCCTTGGGCTGCCTGTGTCAGAGGCCAATTCCTGCCCCATATCCCTCTGACCCCATCATTGTCTCCATACCAGTCTGTTTCTTTGTCTGTCCCGAGGTGGCACACTGACTAATTAGAAACAGATACAATCACACACATGAGTGCACATGCACACACATGCACGCACGTATGCACACGCACGCATGCACACACATGCATGCACACACACGGTCAGTCTGGTAGACAGGCTGTCTTATTCCATTCGGGCTCAAATGCTGCAAGCTATTTATTGTCATCTCTCAGAAAGACAACTGCTGCTCATTCGTCACAATTAAGCACTGAGACGGTCCTGCAACTCTAGAATTTGACATTAAGTCCTTCATGAAATCCATTGAAACCAATGACCACCTTGAATATGACCCCTGACAAATCAGTCATAAACTCCAATATTCCATAATCAATACAAATTAATTTACTTCTAGCCTGAAATAAGAGTCTCAATTAAGACTTTTTATGACAGCCTATTATTTACTGTGTATAGGCTAAAGCACAGCACTAGCTGTCATTGCTTTGGTTCCTCCCTCAGGCTGTGAGGAGGAGGGGGAGGATAATGCATGTTGAGAGCCCATTACCAGGAAACATCTGGAAACTCAGTCTGATGCTATGGGAGCTTGCAGCTCCCCAGGGCCCTGGGGATGCGTTTGGGGACTGGTGCATTTAGGTCATTTCTCCCACCCACAGCCCAAAATACAGTGAAGGCTTTTGTCACCGCAGTCACAAAATCATGAAAAATGGGGCACGTCATGTGGTTTCTCAGCACATCATGTGGAATAGTAGTATACAGCGGCTCTGTACGCAAAAATCTATAAAAAAAAAGCATCCTTATACAGTATGGACACTGATCTACCTGCTACTGCTTGTAACACACGATTGCCAATCAATGACATTTTGCACAAACCAGTCAAAACACCTCCAAACACTATCATCACTATCACCAAAACCCACTCCTGCCTCTTTCAACACCATAACGACCACTAGGATCATTCTTCTTCTTCTATTCTCACTCCATCCCCCTCTCCTCACCTGGTTCTCGATGGCCTTGCGGTTCTTGGGGTCACTGACCACAGTCAGCTGCAGCTCGGCCATCTTCTTCATTTTCCCATCCATGTCAATTTTCTGCAGAAGGCCCCGGACTTGGCTCCGCAGCAGACGCACCGTGTCCTCCTTGCCTTGGCGCTTGGCCAGCAGAGAGGCGCTGGCAGAATGGACAGCTGTCACCCAGTTCTCCAGGTCGGTCTGGTTACTGGCCTAAGATGGGGAGAAGACTCGTGTCAGAATGGCCAAAGTAGTGAGGTATTGCCCTGTGTCTCTGGGGAGGTGATACATCTAGAGATTTAAAGCCCGATGAATTTTTTTTTCTCCACCTTTTTCTCCCCAATTGTACCTGGCTGACTATCCAGCTCTTCCAAGCCGTCCCGGTCACTGCTCCACCCCCTCTGCTGAGCCGGGGAGGGCTGAAGACTACCACATGCTTCCTCCAATACATGTGGAGTCGCCAGCCATTTCTTTTCACCTGACAGTGAGGAGTTTCGCCAGGGGGACGTAGTGCATGGGAGGATCATGCTACTCCCCCCAGTTCCCCCTCCCCCCTAAACAGGCTCCCCAACTGATCAGAGGAGGCGCTAGTGCAGCGACCAGAACACATACCCACATTCGGCTTCCCACTTGCAGACATAGCCAACTGCGTCTGTAAGGATGCCCGACCAAGCCGGAGGTAACACGGGGATTCGAACCAGAGATCTCCGTGTTGGTAAGCAACGGAATAGACCTCTACACTGCCTGGTCGCCTGCCCGATGAACTTTAAAATGGCTCTTCTCCAGCCATTGATCCTAACATGTCTGTCCAGCAAGCCCAACTTTGTGTAATAAGTGTTGAATTAACTACTAATTACAAATTAATTATTAATTAGTGTCTTTCCTTGACTATAAGTCGCTGTTTTTTTACTTGTCTGGCTGGTACTGCGTCTTACATTCTAAAGAGACTTATACAAAATAATTTCATGGGATGAATACAATGCACTACAATGCTCGAATACAATGGCCCAGCGATGGACTGGCGGCCTGTCCCGGTTGTCTCCCCACCTGCTGCCCAGTGACTGCTGGGATAGGCTCCAGCATCCCGCGACCCGAATTCAGATAAGCGGTTTGGACAATGGATGGATGGATGTTATTTAAAAGCAATTTCATAGGAAAAGCAAGGGTTGCATTTTGCTGGTGTGATAATCCTCCTGCATTTTCCCCATGGTGTCATCACCGTGGTAACATGGTTATCTGGGGCCAAATTCATGAGGCATTCTGAAGAGCAAAACCTCCATCCCCTATACCTGTGTACCATCAAATTTAAAGCTGTCACAAGTAGGTAAAGATTTTTTTGTTGACTATGCATGACAGTATGGACAAAAGCAGTCGCGGAAGAACAACTTCTTTGTCACAAAGATCTACATTCACCCTCTGGTGGTTATGTTATGAGGAAACGAGTGAGAGATGTAGTAGCGTTTTGAAAAACAGCTAAAGATATACAACTATTAGGTAGTTATGTAGTTATATATCCCAATTGTTTTGTCAGATTTCCCAGGGAATCCCATTTGGAATCATTATATGGCAATATCTGATCTTCTCACTGATGGTCCCATTTGACGACTGTATGTTGGTCATATAAAAGCATCAAAATTAAATGGATTGATAACTAATCAGTGAAGAACACTTCACTGAAGCTTTACGCAACATGTACAGCTCATGAAAAAAGAAGAGGGCAAGGCTTCTACTGACGTCTGTAAATAATTGATCAGTTTTTAACCCAAAAAAATGAAACTAAAGTGGTGTTTTGAACTGTACTATCTATATCAAATATATTTTTGCATGGTTATCGTGCTTAGTCTTTCTTAAGTGACTTAGTCTCCAGCTGGTCTTTCTTAAGTGACTTACTCTCCAGCAACACATTTAGCGATCTGATCAACCTCCTCAGAGAATGACTCATGGAAACAAGGCCAAGCGGGCGGAAAGTCAAGAGATGGAACCTCGGCGGTCTTCAATTTATGGCGGCGATTTTCACCCTGCATGCTCTCTGGGGTCATATCAGCTCCACTGCAGCATTTTATTAGACCCAAGTCTGGACATCACTAGTGGGATTTCACATGCAGAACTCACACAAGCTCATAATCAGCAGTGGACCAGGCAACAAGGCAAGCACCAAGGCTGAGCTTACATTCAGCAGTAAAATGGCTCAGTAAGCACAATGTCCAAATGTAATGCAGTCAACCCGCTTATGTGAACAACTCTGGGCTTTGCTTTTGCAGTCATTTTTAAAAGTCGATGATTTATTGTCGTAGATTTAAGTGAAGAGAAAATAACATCTGTGCATTTCAAATTCACTCCATTCTCTTTACCGAACGTCTCCCTGCTTGCAGGGGGAGAGTGCTTTGTGACTTTCCTCAGAACAGCATCTGTAAGTGTCATATGTTGAGTGATGTGGAAGGTTAATTTGTTATGCTGAGCTGCTATATCCATGTACTAGACCACATCTGTTGCCATTATGTACATTACATTATGTATAAGCAGGAGAGCCCAATAAAAAATTCAGCAATGTAAAAACTAACTCTTCAGACACGGGGCATTAGGGGTGGGTGATCATTTTCCACTTTCATATTGTCCAATCGTGGCTACCCAAGATTGCCAATAGGCGAGCCAATCGCCAGGGGGTGGCACGAGGGTGGGCATTTTTTTAAAATTTCTTTATCATTTATACTTTATTATTTATATTTATCTTTTTATTGTTTATATTTTATATGTTTTATTATTTACATTTTATATTATTTATATCTTTTAAGTTATTATTAATGCTAGAATTTAATTTGGATTAAAGATGTTAACGAATCATTTTGAGCGTGGCTCAGCATCTGACGGAGCTTTGAAATAATCGACCCTTTAAGCTTTCTGCAAGCAATACAGTGAAAGTTACATGAACAGGTATTTATGAAGGTGTGAACATTTTATTTGAATATTTAAACATTAATAGCAATGTCTCCTCTATTCAAAAGACGGCGCCCTTTTAAAATTCTGTGTGTCTGTGCTTGGTGTGACAATATCACAGCATCATGTTACGTTTAACATTATTATCTTATCTTTAATCACAATCCAAATCATATCCATAATATTAACTACTCCTATAGAGTGCAGAGCAAAGGCTTCATGAGCAGGCATATGGAGAACAGAGATGCGGGGTGTCACGTCCATGGAAAAGAGATGGCAAACTGGTTTGTAATTAAGGATTTAATATTCACTCGTCACTCGTGTTGATTAACAGGGCTCAGCGGGCAGACATGTCGCTCCACCAGAAACATCTCTAAATGCACAGTAGGGTGCAGATTCTAGAGATTATTTTCATAACATCTTAGAACGGATAGTAAGTTGGTTAAAATCCCCGTAATATCGGCGTAGGGAAAACCTATCGTCGATCATCCTTTCAATCATCGATATGAGCCTATTGCCAATCAGCACAAGCCTAGAGGGTATGCGAAACATTCAGCCCTGTTGGAGCTCTTAACATTTGCCAAGGCGTGGGGAGAGCCATTTGTAATACGGAAAGTGAAGGGTTGTCATCCACGTTGTACAGTTAAGTGTGTGCTGGTGTGCTTCACCTGGAAGAGGTACACGTCTCCATATGTGTTGCTGAGGCAGAAGACGTTCTCCTTCTTTGGGTGCTCGGGGACGGCCTGAACAATACTGTCCTCAGCCAGCAGGGCATAGCGAGGAGACAGTTCCTGCTCTGGAGAGCCCTTACCATAGGTCTCATAGAACAACAAAGTACACCCTGGAAGAAGGGGAGAGAGTTGAGGTAGAGGAAGGGAGAGGGTAGACAGAAACGAGAGAGAGAGAGAGAGAGAGAGAGAGAGAGAGAGAGAGAGAGAGAGAGAGAGAGAGAGAGAGAGAGAGAGAGAGAGAGAGAGAAAACATAGGATGAAAATTCTGTAAGGCAGATCATTAAGCTGCGAGCTGCTTCCAGCCAGCATAACTCTACTTTTGACAACCTTGGCCCAGTTGTGTGTTATGTCTTAAAGTGTGTGACAGAAAATGTTAAAAACAGTGTTCAGCAGGACTCAACAATTTGCAGGATGGAGCAGTATTGAAACCAAACATAAGCACAAAACCTTTTAACGACTGCTTGGAATTACAAATATGAAACAAATGTCTTTGCAGCAAAGAAAACATCAAGGAACATGTGAATTTCATGAGGTGCTCTTCACTTGAGAGCATTGTGGGTGGAAGGACAAACATTCATGCTTGCACCCATGCACTTGCATATACACGCATACAGATTCATACACACAATCACGTGCAGTGGTGCTTGAAAATTTGTGAACCCTTTAAGATTTTCTATATTTCTGCATAAATATGACCTAGAACATAATCAGATTTTCACACAAGTCCTAAAAGTAAATAAAGAGAACCCAGTTAAACAGGTGAGACACAAATATTACACTTGGTCATTTATTTATTGAGGAAAATGATCCAATATCACATATCTGTGAGTGGCAAAAGTATGTGAACCTCTAGAATTAGCGGTTAATTTGAAGGTGAACTTCGAGTCAGGACTTTTCAATCAACGGGATGACAATCAGGTGTGAGTGGGCACCCTGTTTTACTTAATGAACAGGGATCTATCAAAGTCTGATCTTCACAACACATGTTTGTGGAAGTGTTTCATGGCAAGATCAAAGGAGATTTCTGAGGACCTCAGAAAAAGCATTGTTGATGCTCATCAGGCTGGAAAAGGTTGCAAAACCATCTCTAAAGAGCTTGGACTCTACCAATCCAGTCAGACAGATTGTGTACAAATGGAGGAAATTCAAGACCATTGTTACCCTCCTCAGGAGTGGCCGACCATCAAAGATCACTCCAAGAGCAAGGCATGTAATAGTCAGCCAGGTCACAAAGGAACCCAGGGTAACTTCTAAGCAACTAAAGGCCTCTTTCACAGCGGCTAATGTTAATGTTCATGAGTCCACCACCAGGAGAACACTGAACAACAATGGTGTGCATGGCAGGGTTGCAAGGAGAAAGCCACTGCTCTCTAAAAAGAACATTGCTGCCCATCTGCAGTTTGCTAAAGATCACGTGAACAAGCCAGAAGCCTATTGAAAAAATATTTTGTGGATGGATGAGACCAAAATAGACCTTTTTGGTTTAAATGAGAAGCGTTATGTTTGGAGAAAGGAAAACACTGCATTCCAGAATAAGAACCTTATCCCATCTGTGAAACATGGTGGTGGTAGTATCATGGTTTGGGCCTGTTTTGCTGCATCTGGGCCAGGACGGCTTGCCATCATTGATGGAACAATGAATTCTGAATTATACCAGTGAATTCTTAAGGAAAATGTCAGGACATCTGTCTGTGAACTGAATCTCAAGAGAACGTGGGTCATGCAGCAAGACAACAACCCTAAGCACACAAGTCGTTCTACCAAAGAATGGTTAAAGAAGAATAAAGTTAAGGTTTTGGAATGGCCAAGCCAAAGTCCTAACCTTCACCCAATCGAAATGTTATGGAAGGACCTGAAGTGAGCAGCTAATGTGAGGAAACCCACCAACATCCCAGAGTTGAAGCTGTTCTGTACGGAGGAATGGGCTAAAATTCCTTCAAGCCGATGTGCAGGACTGATCAACAGTTACCAGAAATGCTTAGTTGCAGTTATTCCTGCATGGGGAGGGGGTCACACCAGATACTGAAAGCAAAGATTCACATACTTCTGCCACTCACAGATATGTAATATTGGATCATTTTTCTTAATAAATAAATGACCAAGTATAATATTTTTGTCTCAGTGGTTTAACTGGGTTCTCTTTATCTACTTTTAGGACTTGTGTGAAAATCTGACGATGTTTTAGGTCATATTTATGCAGAAATATAGAAAATTCTAAAGGATTCACAAACTTTCAAGCACCACTGGACATATGATAACATACAAAAGACCACTTGCATTTGATGGCATGAAGCTGATCCATTCAGCCAGTAAATAAAAACAGTATAATTCACTGTAAGCTTTAAGGGTTGCAATGGAAAATAAAAAGGATCACTCTTTGGCATGTGTATAGCTATGTCCAGGGACGTGATTCCATTGGACCCAGTGAGAATGAAGTCCCTGCCCTCTCTTCAAAATTCAATAATAAACCTTCACTTAAGATGAAGCAGCTCTTGACTTGGGCTTCCAACCATTTTTTTTAAGGATAACACATTAGTCACCACCATATTTTTCCAATTCAACTTCAAGGAAACAGTTGGATGAAATTACTAGATTTGAAAGAGCAGCTGCCCTTACCAACTCCACTACCCTCAAACATGCCCAGCTCACCTTTCAAGGTCACCCAGTATTGTTTCCACTTGCGTCGGGTCACCAGCTCCAGCTTCCTGTCTTTGTGCAGGGTCAGAAGAGGTTTGAAGGAAAGCCAGCCAGCACGTCTCACCACCCCTTGTTCCTTCTCAAACAGCAGGTCCAGCTCCTCCAAGGAGCCCTCGGCAGACTCACTGCTGCTCTCCCCCTCCTCGGTGCCCGTGGACGGATCTCTCCTCTCACCTGCTCCCCCTCCTCCACTCCCCTGACCAGTGCCAGTCTCCAGCTCTCTCATGAAATTCTCATAAATGTTCTGGCGGAGGGCATCACTGGTTGCATGGTGAAGGGCCCCTGATGATTGGGCCCTGGAGGCCCCTGGAAACCAGAGAAGGCTGGAGACCTGGGAGGGGGAGCTGGTATCTACCGTCAGGCCATCAACCCCACTGTCAAAGGCCTCAGTGGGGTCTTTGTACCTGGGCTCCTGGTGAGGCAGACAAGAGTGGAGAAGAGGGAAGACATAGAGGATGCGTGGGGGAGAATGAAAGAAAAAGAAGACGGGTCCATAAGATGGAGAGATAAACAGAAGTGCCTACTACTGAGCAAAGACAAGTAGCAAACGATAAGGAAAAACTAAAAGAGTAACATCAGGACAAACAAAATGCTGTCCTCTATTCAAAGCACCGCAGGCCAGGACACCAAATTTTGAAGGGAACTTGAAACATCTAATCAAAACAGCCCCACTTCAAAGGCAGTGTTACACTCTCAAAACCATTGCTACGCGGAGAAAGTGGGCCAAATTATTATGCGACGGCACCTGGATGGGTGGGAACCCTGAGGCCGAGAAAAATGTATCATTTGAGATTTGCTGTGGCTCCCCAAATTCCGAAGAGAACACCTGATAAAAACTGTACTCCTTCACGGCTAACATCAGCCTACCTAAACTTGATTAGACTGCCACCTATTCTCCAGTGGTAACTTAATTAAATGCTGAATTCCACCTTTTTGGTTTGTGGCTTTAGATCTTTTGCTTCCATGTCTCCATCCATATTTTACCATTTGTATTCCTCCTAAATTTCCGTTGCATTAGCTGCAAAGATTTCACCATGGCCTAATTCAGCAGCATAAGACTAGAATAACTGGCATATGCATCAACATGTGTTCATTCTGTGTCAGCACAGAGTAGGGGGAAGTAGTGTTCAGAATAGGCCATTCTCAAGTCTAACTTTAATTTCTTTCAGCCACCACAGCCCTAATTTATCACCCTCTTTCTTCATCATCTCTGCTTTCTCCAGCTGCTTCTCATTACCGGCCCCTCTGTCTTTGGCTCTGGGATTGCGGTATGACCTTTAAACCCTCAAAGGAGCCCTGGAGCCCAGGTGAAGGGGAATCAGAGCTGGAGGAGCTCCTGGTTTTGGTCAACCCGTTGAAAGGAGGCAGTGTGACCAACCCTTGAAGATATATGGCCATGAGGGTTGACTGCCTAACCAAGTGGCCCCAGTGGGATCGAAGAAATCCAGGTTTAAGACCCTGCCATGGGCACGTAGAGGAAGACCTCGTGGTCTTGCCGAGTCACTCCAACTAACAGTGACATTTCATCATGGCACTTCAGCCCTGATTCATCCCCAAATAAATTATGATAGGTTCAGCTAGAAATTCACACTCATTTACAGTTTACGATGATTCACACTCTGTGATTAAAGCATTTGCATCCAAAATTACAGCCTGGCTCAGTTTATCACTGAGAGGCGGGGTATTACCATAAATGGTATTCTATTTAGTTTGGGATTTTTTTTCCTTTGAGTGAACGCTTCTCATTTGAAAGTACCTCAGGGATTTTTTAATTCAAGAGCCCCCCCCCCCAAAAAAAAGCCTTTGCAGTATATTCACCAGATAAAAAGTAGGACTCTTTCAGAATCTCACGATTTGATTTAGATTCTTGGGGTCATGATTTGATTGAAAATTAATTTTCGATTCGAAAGGATTCCCGAATCAAAATCGATTCTAGATTTGGTACATAGAGGTGCTAATTTCAGGATCTACCCCAGTCTGCTCTGTGCTAAGAAAGGTGGTGTGACATATTATGGAATGAAAGCAGACTGAAGTGTGTATAACATTATGTAGTTTTCATATTTGAAAAAGTAATATCAATCGATTGCAATAATGTGAACACACAAAGACAAACCTAACCTTTTTCAGTAAAAAACTGACGCGATGGTATGTCGTACTTTGGCTCAATTGTCTGGATCCTAAATCTAGAACCTTCATTGTTGACTACACTGTAGGGGCGCTAGTCTTTTGAAATGAAACAGGCGATGGAACTAGTTTTTCTTTTTTTTTTTTTTGCCCGTTCAGAATTGGCTGGGAGTTTGGTAAAGTGGTGCAGTGTGCGTTGGTTGTTTGTAAATGTTGTGGGAGGTCGTTGTTCCACTTCTTTCAACTCTGGGTGATGGCGTATGATGTGAGACCTAACATTTGTACTGTTCCCGGAATACTTAACTTTCGTTTTGCAAATCTTGCACATTGAATGAGTGATGTCAAGCTCCTTCTCCCCCGGGAGATTGCAAAATCCAAAATGCGCCCAAACGCTTGCCTTCAATGATGATGGGGCTGGCTGAACTTGTTGCCGCTCCATTTTCAGAAAGGCTAGCAAGAGCTATCATTAGCAGCAACTGACTAGCCACTGTCGTGTTTTCCGGAAGCCGTAACAGGTGCGGGGCAAGTCAACATTGCCAGCAGTGAGGAGGCTACTTGAGACTGGGAAAAAAAAAGTTTTTAAAAATCGATTTTTGGAATTTGTGAATCTATTCAGAATCGTGGAAGATACGCATCGCGATTCTAACGTGAATCGATTTTTTCCCCCACCCGTGATAAAAATTGCAAACACACAGAGGTAAATCTCTCAGTCCTAGCCTGCTATGGGTCCTAGCCTGCCCCCAAACTCAGTTAAGTGCCAACACATGCCTACAGATTAGCAGGGCTTTCCAGTGAGCAGGAGGCTTAGAAGAGGACACTGCTAATGTAAAGTGAAAGCTGTGTCCCCAAAGAGCTCCAGCTGGACCCAATGTTATTCAAAATGAATACGCTTCCTTATAAAACCACTTGCCCATACCCTCTCTTCACCCCTATGGCGTTGGTATATTCTTCACTACAGGACACCAGATACTTAAGTAATCAACACAAGCCTCAATTTCTACCATGTTTTTTTTTTACTTTTTCATTATAAAGAAAAAGATGCCTAAAACCATATTGCGGTGATGAGGCACTCTGAATACATGGACAGTTTTTCCTTGCATTTTCTATGCTGTCGGCTAGAACTGAAAAAGCACAAATCCTTATTAACAGATTAGCTCTGTAAGGGCTGTGATGGGAGCCCAGAAAATCTCCACCAAAAACTGCCTGAATCGCCATTAGTCATTCGGTAACAGAAGAGGAGGATGGGGTTAAGTCTTCAGCTGGGACTTGGTTTCACCCCAACAGGGCTTTTTCAAAGCGTTACAAGCAATTCTCATAGCACAGTTGGAAAAGCATTCTAAAAAATGTATAAGGCAAAGCTAAATGAAGTAGTGCAGAAACACTTGATATTAAGGCTCAAAGACAGAGGGGCATGACCTTCAAGCTTAGCTTAAATAAGACGCCTTACAAACTAAAGCCATTAAGAAGACAGCCTTTGTAATAAAGCTGAGGCTGCTACAATGTTTTGTTTATGGGTTAAAAGTTCTAACATGTGTCCACAACAAGCTATGGTTATTTCCAGCCCTTCTGTGACGTGAGCCAGGACTGTCCTGGTATCATTTTACTTCATGGAGAAGGGGAAAACCTCAGCTGTCTGTCTGAGATTCTCACATGTCCAATATGCCAGCCTTTCCATGCAACATGCTACTCCATTCCTCAGTTAAAATGAACTCCTCTCAACCATCAGTCAGTTTGAACCATTCAAAAATTTCCTAATATGATGTAATGACTGGGTTGGCACACAGATAATAATCATGTAACCACCATCATAGAATATCATCTGATTAAAATTAGATCAATAAGTAAATTAATATGACAAGGTGGAGGAAAAATAATTTTTCCATCCTTGTATCCTTTACAACAGTTTTAACAGCAATAGCTAAGTTGACATGCTATGCAAAATGGCCATGGATACAGTGACATTCAGTATTTGTGAAACATGCCAATTCCATCAAGCTGCCAAAGTAATCTGTAAACATACTGTAAAAACTCAGATCTACCCACCCAGATATAGCCACCATTATGACATCCGCAGACAAGCCCTTGGCTTCTTCTCCAAACAGGATTGTCCATAAGTTATGCTGTATAAGCGAGTACGTCTCATCCCTATTTCATCCTCTCGGGCACAACACACTGCACGGGCTGCTGTACAAAATTTCATTTTAAAACACCCTACTGTGTCCCGTCATCAGACAGCTGGTGTTGTGGTGTTAAGGACCAGGGGATGGCGGTAAATTCCTGGTTGTGCCAGGCCGACCACTGTGGCTGACAGCTCAGGAAAAACTCACCAGCCAGAAAATTGCCTGTGCATGGCTGTTGCTGATGATCTCCTTTTACTTTTACTGAGGATGACAGAGTCCATCAACTATATATCTTTAATGCCTATTCTTTAAATTACCAGCCAATAAGAATCCCTGTATGAGCCCTGTGAGAAGAGGAGGAAGCTGAACAATCATGACCCAATTTCCTCTCGGGGATGAATAAAGTATTTTCATTCTGATTCTGATACACTGTTATGAAGCCCACTAACATGAGACACCTCTTAAAAAGCGAAAGTGAGCACTATGAAGATAAAAAAACTAAGCTCACCAATAAATTAGAACTGAACATCCAGCCCCAAAACGCATATGTCCAAGCATAACTTACTTGAGACTTCCTCTTCTTCCGACTGAGGCTGCCTGTCCAGTCACTAAGGCGTCTGATACGGTTCTTGATGGATTCTTTCTTCTGGAAACTGAACTCTGGCCCAGACTGCTCCTGGTATTGGTCTAGGACAGGGTCTGGGTACTGGTCCAGGTCATCATCACTCATTGTGTGGGCTTTGGGCCTGCGACATGGCAAGGTGTATGATGAGTACTGCCGGGCCTCGGGACACTCTTCCTCTGCAGGCACATCAAGGACTGATGCTAGGGAGGCTCTATGTGGTCTGCGGCCTGATGGCGGAGCCTGGAATTGAGAGGACAGATCCTTGGCTGTGGGGAAGGTCGCAGCCATAGTGGGATCGCTGTAGAGGTCTGTGATAGACATGGGAGGTGACTGTTCTGTGAATGATTCTAGTTGGATTGGGGAGTGAACTAAAGTCCTGCCAGGGGGACAGGCCTGGTCCTGTTCACAAAGTTCAGTGCTTGGTCCCCAGGGCGAGTCATACCAGGAGCCTTCAGAGCTCAGGGAACTTCCCTTGCTGGTCCTGGCTGTAGAGGAGGTGGAGGCTGGCGGTGGACCACTGTGGTGACCCTCAGGCCTCCTACCACTGGAGCCTGGCAGACTTGAAGTGGAGGTAGACTCCAGGTTAGGGGAGAACTTGAGAAGCTGTACGGGGCCAGAGGCCTCATTCAGGAGAAGGGCACTGCCAGAATTGTTGGTGAACTCCACCCTCAGGCTTCCATCCTTCTTGATCACCACACGCGGGCTGCTCTGTTCCTCCAAACCCTCATGACCAGTACTGTGGCCGTTAAGCGAGTGGCCATTAAGCTCAGCACCATACGGATTGTCATAGTCATCAGGCATATGCCTCCTTGGTACATTTAATACAGGGGATCCATGCCAGCGATGTTCATTTGGACTGGTCCTAGCACCCTTAGAAATGTAGTCATAGTGCCGGGTGGAGTAGGGCTGGCGGCTTTTGGAAGGAGACAGACAGCCACGACCAACAGATCTGGCCTTATACCCAGAGCCCCCAGGGGTATTTTTCCACCATGTATGGGGTGATAGGCCGTCCTCTTTGGTTGAGCGGAATTTAAGTGAATATGGCTTTTGTTTCCCTGGGAAGATAAAGCTGCTGCCTTTGGGACCCTGAATACTATACTGGCTCTCTGAATTCCCCATTGCTGTCTGAAAGAGAGAGAAAAAAAAGATTAAATGTTTCTTATTGCCATTAACCTCATGTTACTAGTAAATTTATGATACTGTTTATATAACTCATGGCCAACCTAAATGACACTGACATATCACACGCTGTTGTAAAAGTAAAATATATTCATAATGCAGCTTGCAGATGGTGATCCTGTTTGTGATACAAAATGAAAATGATCGTCTTGTGACATGACCCCAGTTGATGTCTGTGCCATTATACTGAGTAATGACTTGTAAGTCAAAATGGTTGTTCTCAACAAGCTTGTACAGTAAGCACCTTGGAACATATTTTTCAGTGGCTGTTTACTGACAAACAGGACAAAGCAGGTCACCCTAATGCCACACAAAGAGCACAGATATTCACATTTCAAATGCATCATCCATTCATACTCAACATCTGTTAAATGACCCTACAAGGACCAACCCACTTTCATTTTACTACATTCTTCTTAACTTCTCTATGGAAAGTCAGGTGTGACCATGGCCATGGCCTGTTACACGTGTTCTGAGGCAAGCAAAAATCACTTCCACACTTTCCGAACATATTTAAGTTTGTGACGGAGAGCCAGGAGTGGACAGATATCTAAGAACAGATTTCATGCTAGCTAACTGTATTGTCGTGTTTATATGACAAGTGTGGCAGGACACCTGTTGACATGCTGGAGCACAACACAATGTGGTGACATAATAGCTTCAGTTAACACAAGACACCTTCAACCGTTTTCAAATCTTGGCGTTGGCCGTACTAAGCAGCTTATGAAATGTCAGACTCACCTGTTCTAAAGTCTCTCCTCAGAGTGTAGCTCGTCCGCAGGCATGTCTACTTGCGCCCCATCTCTTGAAAACGGCTCTTTGCTTCAGTGTCCACCTCATCTGAGAGAGAAACACAGACAAGGGTTTGGTTAGCTGCTAGTCTTTTACCAAAGGTTTGGTTAGCTGCTAGTCTCCTGCCACGGTGACAGTTTGCCTTGTAATGAATGCCTGGTTTGATAACGGGTGCGCCAATTAGAGAGCAGTCCTAATCCTCCAGCTCGAAGGACACCATTTACTAAATAAGCACTGTAGTCACTCCCTATTCACATAAACAAAACCAGATTAATACTCAGACCCATTCAGATGGACTCAAGAGTGCCTATTTAACTGTACTGTACAATCATCTAAACATAAAGAAAGGCCATACCTCTTCACAGTTGTGAGACAAGCAACGGAAAAGAGGGAATAAAAAGTCAGAAGGAAGAAAGCATCCACCGTGAAAAAAAGACAAAAAAGAAGAGAAACTTTTCTTGGCTGGAGCAGCAAATACGTCCTGTACTGTGGACTCAAATCACCGACAGTATCCACACATTCAACTAAGCTAAGCTCTGTAGAAGACGGCACAGTGCAGTGCCACCCTGGCCTGATGATTACTGTAAAAAGTCACTCCACCCCTCTAAGTCTTACCCCTCTGGTCCGTCCCACCAAACTAAACATTACTCGCATTTTTCCGACTCTGCACAACTCAATGATGTCGTCTTTGATCGAGGTTTGGAAAGTGTTTGAAAGCCAGCTACAGTTTACCCCGCTGTTTATTTTTAAATGCTGGAATTCTAGCTCGATCCCTCTTTTTTTTTTCCCTTCACTCCTTGCCGCCAAATTTGTTCAGGGGGCAGGGTTCCAAACCTACAGACGTCTGGAGAGTTTTCTTTGCCACCATACTGGGCATCCTCTATGAAGCAGCATGACTCCACTGTGTGTAATATAACCCTCTTAACATGCATGTAGCTCATACCCCAGGAAGGCTTTCACATAGCACAAATACCCACAGCACCTACAGCATGTGTGAGGTTACCAGTGCCAAAAGACCTAACCTTCAGGATTAAGTGATCTAAAGCATTAAGAGAGTTTACCGCTGCGGCCCCTGCTTAGATGTACCTTGACTTGCGAGGTAGGAATTAAAGGAGTGTTGGCTGACCGTGCAACAAAACACACAGGTTGAGAGGGGGATGTCTGGCAATTTAAATGGTCTGAGAGAAACGCAAATATAGCACTAAGGCTTTTAAAGCTCTGGATTGAGACGAAGGTCAAGTTTCAGCATCACCAAAAAAAAAAAAAAGACCCAGCAAGTGTATCGAGGAGCCAGTTGAGGATAATAGTACTCTAATCCTACTAGTCTGCCAAGTCTAATTGTGTTTCATGGAAGGGGGAAAAAGCAACTAATGACTCAGAACATTGCTGGAGACCATCACACGAAAGCAGCTCCAACGGTTGGCCAGAGAACACTTACTGGATTACTAATGAACTTGAAACAGCGCACTGAGATGCTGAGAGGGTTAATCCAACACTTGCCACCTTCGTTATGAGTGAGACGAGGAGAGGAAAAACACGAAGGCGGATAGCGGCAAGACATGCTTGTACCCATGTGACCTTAATTTGCCCAACAGAGCATAAATCAAATCAGCTTTACTCGCCGCAAGTTCCCCAACACGCCGAAAGTTACACATTAGTTGGACATTAAGCCTCGCCAACATCGGTCATGGGTCCATGGTCAACCACACTTGACTGCACGTCACTAAGCAATCAAGTTGTCCTCATTATCCCAAGGTAGCTGTGGGAAAACTGGAATACTTTCCCATGTAACCACATTTCCCCAGTCGCCCTTCCATCTGATGCCTCAAACGTAGTGTACACGTCCAACATTTGACCCTCTGACTCCATCCACATCACAGATAGCGACGAGCCCAGAAAGCGGAAAAACTTTCGAGCAATTTGTCTCACACCTGGCGGCTAAAAAGTGAGAGAAAGGGTCGAAGGCTCCCTCCACAGGGGTGAGCAAAACCTAAACAAAACTCTTTTTCTAGAGTAAAGCAGCTGCAACCTGTGCCAGGGGTGAGTATAAAGCTAGATGTCACACTTGTCACAATGACCGCTTTCTTTCAGCACCGCCACCGACACATCTCACAAAGTTTATTCAGACAAAGCAGGGCTTAGAGTATGAAAGGTTTTAAGGCGTGCCAGTACATATACAGACACACACACACACAAACACACACACTTGCCTTCTGCTGCGGGTCGGACTAGAGTATTGTGGCATCATTTCAGAAGAACAACAAGACAAGTCTTCCCTTCAGCTGCACATACAGCGTTCACTCTGAACTCTCCCTCCCTCCTCCTTTTCAGCCCTCTTGTTTTCCTAAACAGGCTTCCCTACAGGCCATCTGCTCCGGGGGCAAGGGACCACTGCCACCCTCCATTCCCCTACACACCCCATGACCTGGCATTCTTCTCCTTCTGCCCCAGGATGGCTCCCATGCAGGCTGTGCGAGTGTGTGTGGACCCACAGCTAATTGAGTGAAAGAAGGGGCACATCATCATGGTATAAACATAGCTGGTAGATGCAGTGGTGGCAATAACCATGAATTTCTCTCACCATGTGTCCATAAAAACCTCTCTCTCGGTCTTTCTATCTCAAACACACACGCAAGCTGAAGAAACCAAGTAAACAATTCTCGGCCCATTGTCCTCGCAGGTGAACTTGAGAAATGGCGCTGCAGGAAGAAACTATTGACGCAGCAGCGTGAAGCACAAGGCTGGTCCCCGGAGAACTGAGCTTCACGCCTCACAGTTCACATCGTGATGCTGCTGGTGCAGCTTTTAACCCACTCCGCCTCAGTTCTGCTTAAAAAGCTTACTGGACTTTTTACACGCTGCCTTAGAGTACACACTATATATTAAAAAAAAAACTCCCAAGAAAATAAAGGCTAAGCAAAAAAGTAGTCTTAGAAAGGTGTAAGTGGTATTTGGGTACGATCTTCCACGTGGTAATCGTGTAGTTATGACAGAAATCATAAGTCAGCAGCACAACGATGACAAGCAGAGCGGCTGTGGAGTAACGGTGGCTAATCTGGTTTCACGGCTTTTGATTTCTTTTGCTCGCCGTGAGGTCATTTGTTAGCTGCGGCGACTGCGAGCGCAATCGTGTTGCCTTCCTCCTGTCAAATCACAGCGGCTGGGATCCGTCTCTTATCACTCTCTCCCGGCGTGGTGACAACCGCTCTCCGAAAGGAGCGCTGCATTAACTCCGGCAACTTTTAAATGGCGGCTCAGCTCAGATGTATGCAAACATCCCACAAGGCCGTTCAGGACGAGGCGGGAGGAAGAGCAGCGATCCGGATGCTGCATGTTTCCATTCAACTTTACTGAATAATTAAATGCTGCGTGAAATAACATCGTGAATTAAGGTGCGTTTCCATCAGATCTACTCAACCAAATACCCTGAACATAGACCTGCATGTCCTACGTCCAGACAGAACCAAAGACGGATCGGTCAAGATGAAGGAACAGCTGAACATGTGCAAAGTTTGATTTGCATTTGATTTTTTTTTTTAATTCGGCGACTCCATTACCAATGCAATTTATCACATTTTTATTGATTTTTTTTTAACCACCTCAGAAGAGCGTAAGAACCTATATGGGAATTTTGAGGGTTTTATTTAATATTTGCCAGTCTAATTCAAGCGTTTTTTCTTCAAAATGAGAAAATTCACATTAAAACACTCGGATGGAAACACGGTTAGTGCTGTTGGAGCTGAAGACCTGGACCGCCTCCTGCCGAGTTCTGTTGTAGAACTAGATTTCAAGTATCCTGTAGCTGTTTGCTTATGAGCAGAACGCTCTATCTATGAATCACTCGCTGTAAACCTATATTACTGTGTGGTGGATTTGACTGTGTTGCCAAGGCCGCTGAACATCCATCAAAGTGCTTGTTAGTGTCCTTTGGACTTTTTCATTATACATTTAGGAGGTCTCTGCCTGGCTCCGGACCAAAAATGACATGGCGCCTTCTGAATGATTTGCACAAATATCCTGTTGCCATCTCATGGTTGATGCCAAGAGAGTCAAAACATTTCCAAACACTTTCCCATACAACGTGGCCCCACTTAGTGTACACCAATTGCACGTCTGCCAACTGAAACATGGGATAGTAATTATAAACTGGGTGGTACTTATCAAACCCAATTATGCTCATTAAACACGAGAGAGAGAGAGAGAGAGAGAGAGAGAGAGAGAGAGAGAGAGAGAGAGAGAGAGAGAGAGAGACTGCACATGCGAGAGTAAGGCATCAAGTGCTGACAGTACTGAAACACACAACAAAGTGATGGTCGGCGCAGATTGTGTAAGGTCACTTTCTCAATGTATCGTCTACAGAAGCCTTAGACAGCCATGGCAGACCCACATTCCTGAAACAGAAACTACTATCAGACAAATACAGCTGTATCCAACACACACACACAGACACACACACACACACACACACACACACACACACACACACACACACACACACACACACACCTGGGCATCTGGACTAAAGACGAAGGTTTCAGAACACCAGTCTGCCTCTTCATTTGGTAAATGGTAAAAACAAAGGTAGAGGAAGATAAAACACAGAGACCAAAACCTCCCTTACCTCCATGAAACCAGCTTTAATCTAAGGGCTCTTTGAAGAGCTGGGGAGGAGAATGTAAGCTGGTGCTCTCTGATCTCAAAGTGGATTCTCCCTGCAAAGGCCTGTTTAGTCTTAAAGCAACACACACACACACACACACACACACACACACACACACACACACACACACACACACACACACACACACACACACACACACACACACACTAAGTGACTCAACACATCAGGAACCACGTGGAAACTCCCTGCCCGGTTCTTACATCCATCACTAATCCCAGTCCCCACAAGATACCCTGGGGGCAATGGAGTGCAAAGAGGAGGAGGAGGGGGAGGGGGAGGAGAAGGAAAAAGTTAGAGTGCGCCTCAGAAGAACTCCCCAAAAAAAGATGCAAAGGATGCTTTAAGTGTTTCTTTTGAGAAAGAAAAAAGAAAGAAAGAATAAAAATAGAAAATAGAGCTAACTCACACTACTTTTTTCCTATATCCAGCTTTTCCGTTGGCTAGGCTTGGAGGATGCAGCGCTCGCTACAGCCAAGGTGGTTTTCCATGGCTGTTTGAGGCAGCTGGGCGAGACATGCTGGCGTATAACGGCTGCAGCGCTGCCTGGGAGGCGGGGGGGCTGCTCTTGTCTGACCCTAAAATACCACAATGACCCCAAGAGGGGGGCAGAGAGGCACGCTGCTACTGGAGAGGCAGAAAGAGAATGTGTGTAGGAGAGAGAGAGAGAGAGAGAGAGAGAGAGAGAGAGAGAGAGAGAGAGAGAGAGAGAGAGAGAGAGAGAGAGAGAGAGAGAGAGAGAGAGAGAGCGAGAAACAGTCAAAACTGTGTCTGTGTGGAAGAGAGAGAGAGAGAGAGAGAGAGAGAGAGAGAGAGAGAGAGAGAGAGAGAGAGAGAGAGAGAGAGAGAAACATACAGGGAGTTGAGCGTCAAAGACAGGAAAAAGGAGAGATATCAACAGGCAGAATGGGAGGTGTGGGGGGGGGGGTGCTGCTAGGATGTAAAGGCACCAACCAGATCTGCATCTCATTTTTAAGAAACCAGTTAAAATACCGGGGGGGGGGAAAAAAAAAGACTTTTGTGCTCCAATGTGCTCAAAATGCTAAACCTAAGCTTTAACCCCAAACTGTGACCACTGTGGGTCTAAAGCACACACATGCCTCCATTTATCTATGGTTCACATAGCTGTGGTCTCACAGTTAAACTGGACCCAGTTGGAAAGCTGCACCATAACACAAAATCATAACTGAGGGGGACGACGCCAAAAAGCTGCCTCCGATCCTCTGGCCAGCTAGTTGTTTGTTTCACAGAAGCCGAGCGTATAAATCTGGTGTTTGCACACACACATGCATCACTGCTGTGGAAAACACTGGTAACTGGATAACTACATTTCTCAAGTCGTTTTTTTTTAATACAAGAAAATGTGGCTTGCAAACTGTTAAGTCTTGTCCGCGCCATGTGCTTGCGAGAACAGCTGGATGATGCTTTTCCATCCGCCAGCTGCCCGGCCTGAGAGACTTCAGCGCCACAGAAACAGCCAACAACGTGAGCAGCGTTCACCGAGGCAAAAAAAACAACATTGTGAACAGCACAATAGTCCCTGCAGCCTTGTCTGGGCTCCTCTCAAAGGCCTTTGTCCGACATCGGATGGACGCCGCTAAAGGGTCTGGCTGGGATGGAGACGCATAAAGAGGGTGAGGGACTAGGAACCAAAGTGAGAGGCGAGGAGGAGTCGTGTTATGCATATTCATAGAGAGCAGGTGTCTGGTCAGAGCCTGGCGAGTTCAGCGGACTGACCTCTAATTAAGATCAATTACGGCCCTCAACGAGGTCTCAGCGGCAAAAATCAAATATGCCGGTAATCGGATTCGGTGCAGCGGAGCGATGGACACGTGTCACCATCGTCACCGTTGAACGAACAGAACCCTTGACGGTGACAACTGAAGGGCACATTGGACTAGGGCGATACGGAAAATATTTTAACCATACTGATATCGAATTTCACCCGACGATAGCATGCAAATATACCATATCCAAGAATATGACCGAGCACACTGAACTAGATTTGCTCCAGCATCCCTGTGACCCTGAGAGCAGGATAAGCGGTTTGGATAATGGATGGATGGTGCCATTAAGTATAATATCAAACTAAAAACTCAATACGCCCCCGTAGTTCAGACCTCATTTTGTGAGAGGGTTTTATACAATACATTCTTTTTATCATTAATTTAGACAACACTACTATGTATCACAATATGACAATATCCGAACGTCATCCCAATGCGATACCCACTGAAACACGATAAATGATAATAGTGAATTACTGGCCGGCACGACGCTGACTGTGCTACATGATGGTAGCGATGCCCTGCAGGTACTATAATGCTCTTTTCCGGACAGAAATGTTGACAGTACGGCAAAGGGGATCTGAAACTGAAAGCGCTGCTCACTTTACGGTCTTACTCAGACATTCAAGTGTGGCAAAAGCCGCCCAGAAAACACCGAAATCTGGACAAAAGTAGACTCTCGGATGAAGAGAAGAATCGAGGGGGGGGCTACTGTAGTCCAAGGTGAGACCGGGTTTAAGAAAGACACTTTATTTGACATTGTATTCTTACAATGAATGTGTTCTCTGCATGTAACCCATCCTATTGTATAGGGGCAGTGGGCAGCTGCAGCGCCCGGGGACCAACTCCAGTTCTTCTTGCCATTGCCTTGCTCAGGGGCACTGGCGGGACTATTAACCCTAACATGCATGTCTTTTTGATGGTGGGAGGAAACCGAGGAAACCCACACACACGGGGAGAACATGCAAACTCCACACAGAAAGGACCTGGGACGGCCTGAGGTTCGAACCCAGGACCTTCTTGCTGTGGGGAAACAGTGCCCAGTGGTTAGCACCATTTAAGAGTCCATTATCAAAGTTTTGAGGGGACTTGTACTTTCAAACCCCAGAAGCCCCCGGTGATGGTAAGCCTCATAATACCCACAATACTACCCCCCATGTCACTCGGGTCCCCTCCTTTGCTCGATAATGACAGCATGATAAGCTCCAGGTCTCAGGTTTAGCCTTTTCAACCGCTATTGCCCAAGCTTGCCTGCTTCTAGAGAGCCACTTTTCCCCTCGCACGCCTCCTCTCCTCCCATCTCCAACCACAAATACTACAGGTGAGCCAACAGAGGGCCGTGAATTCACTTTCAGATGGCAAAACGTAAAGGTGGGGTTGGCCTCAGGGCAGAGAGGCCCACACTTCCACCGCTTGCCCTGACCTGAAATAGTGGGTGGGTCCTTTTAACGTGTATGATTGCGATAACTTTTGTAGTATACAAGGTCTTAGAAAGAAGACCAGAATCTTATTTCACGGCATTTAACCGTCGATCTTCCTCGCTCAAAGCGCCATTAAACGGAGAGCCGCGGCGCAACTCTCAGACTCCTCGGTCTCTCGTATGTTCCCAATGATTCAGGGATGCTTAATTTGAATGGATGTGATTACTTTGGTGAGGCTGGAAAGGTACATGCTTTAATTCTCTGTGTAAATGATTTTGTGACGCCGTGCTATAGAGATGGGGGCGAAATTATGTCGCATTTAATCTCGGCTAACATCACACGCCAGCTTGCTATGAAAAACTGACACTTGTGGGACCAAGATATCAAAAGGTGTGTGTGCGTGTGTGTGTGTGTGTGTGTGTGTGTGTGTGTGTGTGTGTGTGTGTGTGTGCAGAAGAGTCAGGTTTTCTTAATTCTGGATGCAAATACCTCTCGTCTCCCAGCCGAGTAGTGTATCAGATCTACTCCTGCAGCCGGAGGCAATTCATGAATTGCAGCCATTGATTAACCCACTCCCAGGGAAGGACGAGACTTTGGCTAGGGAGGAATAAATTGATCTTAATTGCTCTCTTTAGCTGAAAGGGGGGGGAGACTGCCACGCCCCCAAATATAGATCAGCGACACCGAGTGATGAATTACACCTAGAGAGCAAGGCAGGGGGGAGATAAGGGGGACAGAACAGACGGGCGGAATTTGTTTAAGCTGGGATCTGTCAGATCGGGGTGAAAGGTCAGCTCTTTTGTTTGATGCATTGCCCCCCCCACCCCCACACACCACCCCCAGCTAACCCCACCTCTTCAGCTTTCTAAGTCTGTGGCCGTATTTAGCAGAGGAAGAATACGAATCCACTCTCAGGTTGAACCCTCTATTCACCGGGAATGACGACTGACCCGATCAGGACCGAAGCCGTACTCGTACCAACACCCAGCGCTCTCGCCACACCCCGTCCCAGCGAGAGGTTTAATGTGACGTGTTCTCACCGTTCAAATAAGCCGCCCTGCAGAAAAAACACACATGTAAATAAATCAGTAGCCGAAACCTTAGAAATGTGTTTCATCCAACTCCAGCACTTCTCCCTCCTCCTCCCCCTCCTCCGCGTCCCTGCTCGTCTCCCGGCTTCTCCCGCTGCCAGTTCTGTTTAGTCCCGACACATCAGCGCTCTTGTCAGACACACGGCCCACAAGTCCCGCAGTCCGACGCTCACTTCAGATCAACTAGAAGCTGCCGACACACGCCGGCCCACCGGTAACACAGCAGCGTGTGCGTTTGTCTCCATCTGACTGCATCTGTTCAGCCTGTGTGTGTGTGTGAAAATGCCTTAAGTGTGTGTGTGTGTTTGAAAATGCCTTAAGTGTGTGTGTGCGCATACTAGGCTGTACCAGTGTTGTCTTTCTGAGAACAGCACCAGTGAAGTCGTAAGTCAGAAACGGGGTGTGAACATCTTCTCATGCTTTGTTTGGTGTAGAGTTGTAAGCACTGCCTCTGAACATCCCCAGGGAGTTGTCGGGATCCACCTTCCTAGCTGCTGTCAGTGTGTGTGTGTGTGTGTGTGTGTGTGTGTGTGTGTGTGTGTGTGCATGCTTGTTTGACATGACATGAGGAGAAATAGTGTGCGTCTTGCCGTTGTGAGGTTTTGAGTGTGGTAGAGAAGGTATCGGAGAGTGGAGTAGTGTGTAGGTGTGATTCAGAATGAGTGAGTGTATGTCTTTGTGTGTAGCTATAGTGTTGACGTACACACGTACAAGCGCATGCTGGCTGCACTAGGAATTTGGTTGCAATCAAGTTGTGGGAATATCTATCATTAAGGGAGCAAGCCAGATAACTCTGGCCCTAGTTCAAAGGAACGATGTGTGTGTGTGTGTGTGTGTGTGTGTGTGTGTGTGTGTGTGTGTGTGTGTGTGTCTGTGTGTGTGTCTGTGTGTGTGTCTGTGTGCCAGTACATTGATGCATGTGTGTAAATTTACTTCAAAGACTTTAACCCTCAAAACGACCTCTCTCTGTCCATTAAGCTGCTTAATTAGGAGAAAAGCTGACGGAATGCTGATTTTCACCTGCAGTCTTCCAGCTGTTTACAGACACACACACACACACCCACCCACACACACACACACACGTCATCTGCTCGAACCAGTGTGAATGTTTTACTGGGTACGCCATGCCCTGAGTCAGAAATGACTTGCTATACCACATTAGAACAGACCTCCCGCCGCAGTTTTCACTACGTGCTGGAGAAGAAGACCTAACATCCAGGTCAGGTCCCAGCACAAGGAAGACCTTTAAGAACCTCTGTCACGGGCATCCGCGTAGCGTAGCGGTCTACTCCGTAGCCTCCCGACACGGGGACCGCCAGGTCGAGTCCCCGTGTTACCCCCGGCTTAGTCGGGCGTCCCCACAGACACGATTGGTCGTGTCTGCGGGCGGGAAGCCGGATGTGGGCATGTGTCCTGGTTGGGGTGCCTGTTCAGGGGGGAGGAGGAACGGTGATCCTCCCACGCGCTACGTCCCCCTGACGAAACTCCTCACCGTCAGGTGAAAAGAAGCAGCTGGCGACTCCACGTGTATCGGAGGAGGCGTGTGGTGGTCTGCAGCCCTTCCCGGATCGGCAGAAGGGGTGGGGCAGCGACCGGGATGGCTCGGAAAAGTGGGGTAATTGGCCGGATACAACTGGGCAGAAAAAGGAGGGGGGGGCCTCTGTCACTGAGAAACAGCAACAATGGGTCTGGAGGTGCACTGACTGAGACATCTCTGACAGGAAGGCGGTGGAGCCACAGCCTCCATCAGCTCGGTGCTGGGACAGCCAAGGCCCAGATAAGAGGCCCTAAGGCTCCTTGGAAAAATGAGTCTAAACCCAGCCCTGCAAAGGAGGTCAGGACATGGCTGCTCAGTATGACAACTCCTCAACAGGGGAAGGAAATCTAGAAGAGGAGGTAATTCGATAAGAGACAAGTACAGAAAAGTTTTCTCTCGAGGTGAAGACGGGGGGAAACGAAAAACTTTAAGATTAGCGGGGGAGGGAGCTCGGCACGGCTTACTGAACCCTTCGCCATTATCACGCGAGACTAAACCTTCACCTCGGCTCCACGCTTCGGTTAAGGTTCGCACAGACCCCGTGTACCCACGTGTCTGACGGTGGCATAATTCACCGGCGTCAAATCTTTTCATAAACTGTATTGTCTCCGCTGAAATTGACTCCGGCTGTCCAATTGTGCGCTGCGGGACGATCCGTCATCTGGCATGTGGCGCGAGGCCCGGTGATTAATTCGATCGGCTCTCAGCTCGCTCGCTCATTACCATAACAGCATCCGCTGTAGTGTACTGCACCAGACAGGCAGACACATTCTGGGCTGCCCGAGGTAATCCATCAGAGAAAATTGACCAGCATGCCACAATACCGGTCACTCCGGGGCCGGCGGCTGAGCGACAAACGGAATCACGGGAGAATCCGGGAAAACAATGATGTACTGGGGATTTGAGAGGACACGGACTCGTGTGTGCACAATCATCGATGCATGCGTGCACGTACAGACACAAATACGCTCTTGCATAATGTCATCTGTGCTGTTAAGACACACACACACACACACACACACACACACACACACACACACACACACACACACACACACACACACACACGAGTGCAAACGTGCACGGAAAAAAAGCAAGACTACACACAGAAAGACACTATTAATCGTTCAGTACCAAAGGAAGACTGATGGTGGTAGTGTGTGTGTGTGTGGGGGGGGGGGGTCAGAAGTCAGTTGACTAACGATTTGACAAGGACAAAGCAAATCATTGCAAATGGCTGTAAATGAAATAACACAAAAACTGTGACCTCCAATCACACAGCTCGACTTTAGTGACCACACGTCTATTTGGGGTAGTAGGACAAACTAGTGGGTCTGCCCTTCTTCCAGCAGAGAGAGAGAGAGACACACACACACACACACCTGTTAAAACTGCTACACACTGCTGCTGGGGAAGGCTACATAGTCTGCATCCATATGCCGTATGTCTCTCTCCGTTTAGCTCTCCCTTTGTCTCTCTCGCTTTGCGTCTCCCAGTCTCTCTGTGTCCGTGTGCTGCTTTCGGTGTGTGTGTGTGTGTCTCTCTTTGCATCTATCTTTCTTCAACTCTTTGTGTGTGTCTGTGTGCATGAGTGCATATGTGTGTGTGTGTGTGGGGGGGGGGGGGCCAAAACCTTATCCCCATCAATCACTGCCAAAGACATAAATCATCCCCGCTGCATTCTCGAGTAGCTCCGACACCAGAGGGAACCTACCCTTGCATCCCTCCCCACTGAGAGAGCCCCCTTTCTGGGTCCACTATACCGCCTGACACCCCGAAACCCAGTTCATCGACTTCAGACATTAAACTATATTTAGAAACACCTGGCAGCATGGGGATGACGGATCACCTAAGTGGGCTTTGAGCATAGAAAGCCACAGAACAGATTGACACTAATTTATATATATATATATATATATATATATATATATATATATATAAACACACACACACACACACACACAGAGCTGATGATTGCGTATGGCATGAAACAGGCTTGTGCCGTCTCATAAAGAATTTACTTGACTCACTTGATTATATATATATATATCCATCCATCCATTATCCAAACCGCTTATCCTGCTCTCAGGGTCGCAGGGATGCTGGAGCCTATCCCAGCAGCCTTGGGCGGCAGGCGGGGAGGCACCCTGGACAGGCCGCCAGGCCATCACAGGGCGTTAACATAACTAATCAAGGACAAATGATCGAGCAAAGAAATTGTTGATGGTCATCTAAAACCACAAGAGGTTCTTGATCATACAGTCATAACTATGCACAAAAAAAAAGTAGGCTGATAGGTCCAGTAGTATGTGAGAATAGCTGCAGACACACACACACACACACACACACACAGATTATTTTTCACCATTTTGTTTTAACCTTTATTAGACAGCAACAGTGAAGAGGCAGACAGGAAATGAGAGAGCGAGAGCGAGAGAGAGGTACGACATGCAACAAAGGTCGCCGGCGGGGATTGAACGGTTGCGACCAAGTGCTCTGTGCCGTAACCACTCGGCCACGGGGGCGGCGGCGCAGCACTAATGATAATTTAACTGCTGCAGCGCTGTGCCAAGAGGATCCATATGTTCGCCATAAGCAAGCGCTCAACGTCGGCCATGACAGCGGTTTCATGGCCTTACAGTGATCAGAGTAGACGCCGCAGTCGGACCGCGTACACCACAAATAATTAAATTCCCTCCGATCCGATATGTGGGCATCATCAGCGCGACGTTTCGGGAGCGCCGTTTACAACGTACTCTGCAAAAATGAGCAAACAGGTGACCCGATAAATGACTTGACAACACAAGCAGGACAAAAGAAGGTCAGGCCGCGATTGGCTTATAACGATCAGCAGTCTCGTGGCTGCTTATTCATCACAGCCATGTCAGCTTAGGCCTCACACAGTGACACGCTGACAGGTAGACGCCGACGGGCACCCTCGAGCGTCCATTACAGGTGATTAGACCAGTCTCGGCCTGTCTAGTCCCTTTTACTCATGGTCAAGGTTAAGACGGGTGAAAATGAAACCTCACCCCAGCCAGCCATTAAGGGCAATTACCTTCCATGTTTAAAAGCCTTGGTTTTTAGTTACCCCACCGGTGGCTCTTAAGGACAGCCTCCGCCGGGAACTTACAAAGAGCTACCTCGGTGTTTAGAGCCCCAATGACTAGAACCAAAATCACATCACAAAAGAGGTTTTAGCCAACGCTGGCACGCAACTAACTGCATGTGTGTTTACACCACCAGACGGCATTAATACACAACGTTTTACCGCAGAGCCTCTGGTATTCTCATGACGTCAACAGATCTGCAACACACGCACACGTGCCCCCCCCCCCCCCCCCGACTGGGCCGAGCCCGTCTGGTTTGGCCGGACGTGATGCGAGACGGTGGGGTAAACCGGTGAGCCGACAGCCTCAGCTCCCCGGACCTACACTGTAGCCGTGTCAACAGAGGACCACAGTCACGGCTACTGAATAAACCATCTCTAAGTAGGAATCTACACTGTTTAGACTCAAGGGCATGACGCACTGTACCTGATGTGTGTAGGCATGCACTTATGGGTGAAAAAAAAAAGAAAAGCCTGTAAATGTTTTCAAACAATCATGCACACAGTAATGAGGCAGTAAGTAAAGATTAAAAAAAGATAATTGTGGAGCGTTTTACCACCCGCTAGCCGCGGAGAGTCCCAGTGTAGCTTCATATAAACTAACCATCACCATATCAGCATGGACTTGGGTTTTTCACAGCCACCAGCTCTCTACTAAAGAGCACTACTATACGGTGGACTATCTATCCCCCCCCCCCTCCCTTTTTCAGCCCAGTTGTATCTGGCCACCTAGCCCACTCTTCTGAGCCGTTCTGGTCGCTACTCCACCCCCTCTGCCGATTCGGGGAGGGCTGCAGACCACATGCCTTCTCCGATACATGTGGAGTCGCCAGCCGCTTCTTTTCACCTGACAGTGAAGAGTTTCACCAGGGGGACGTAGCGTGTGGGAGGATCACGCGCTACGTCCTCCCAGTTCCCCCTCCCCCCCGAACAGGCACCCCGACCGACCAGAGGAGCTGCTAGTCTAGCGACCAAGACACATACCCACATCTGGCTTCCCACCCGCAGTCACGGCCAATTGTGTGTGGGGACACCCGACCAAGCCGGAGGTAACTCGGGGATTTGAACCAGTGTTGGTAGGCAACGGAATAGACCGCTACACCATCCTGACGCCCCCGCGGTGGACTACCCATAACATTCTCCAGAGCTGAAATCATTCAGACTGGGTGGAAATTACAGTTATGTTGGACTACAACAGCTCTGCGTGGAGAGGTGCTGCACAACGCTGGATACCGAACTGCTGTGACTTTGACTTGATGGTGGCACTAAACAAGACAATAAAGCAAACTTGCTCATGCAGTCTTTCTTGCCTGACAGAAACGGTTATTATTTCCCTGTTATCAATGTAACTTCAGACCAATCCCTTTATTACAGCTCAAAGTCCAGAGACACTTGTATCTGCATATCTTGCAAGCATTTTTATTGGAGGCCTGACTGTACACGGTAAGAGGATAGGTATCTTGGCTATTCTGTCTGCTCAGCATCCCAAGATCATGGATACCTGGGGTGTAGCAGGACACACACACACACACACACACACACACACACACACACACACACACACACACACACACACACACTCTACATAGACATACCAAGCGGAGGCATTTCACAGGTCATCGTGACCCTGGCTATGTTAGGGTGAGGTTACACTATGCAAAGCCCTGAAGTGCATTACAAACATGCTAGACATTAAGTATGGGGTTTATGTGGTGCTGGGCAATATGGAAACTATTACCACAGGATTTTACACAATATCAACATACACACCACAATATCTGCTTACATATGCAAAAAGACCATGTTTAGAATCTGACTCTGGTAAAGAATAATATCAATGTAATGCACTTAACAGTTCAAATGACAACTAGTTATCAAATGATAATTACGCAAATATTTCAGAACTCATTTTGTGAGAAATTTTAGGCAACAGATTCTCATTATCATTACTTTAGACAACGAAATTATGAATTGCCATATAACAATATCCAAAATTCATCCCGATACAATGCCATTATATGACAATAAATGATCATATTGAATTATTTCACAGCACAGCGAAAAGCATAGAAAGCATGTGCACTAGTGTACATGTACACAGACATATGACGTGAGAAATGTATACACACACACACACACACACACACACACACACACACACACACACACACAGATCAGCCAAAACATTAAAACCACTGACAGGTGAAGTGAATAATGTCATCTCGTTACCATGGCACCTGTCAGGGGGTGGGATATATTAGGCAGAAAATTAACAGTTCTTGAAGATGATGTGTTGGAAGCAGGAAAAATGGGCAAGTTGTTAAAAGAATCTGGGTGATTTTGACAACGGCCAACTTGTGATGGCTAGACGACTGGGTCGGGGCCTCTCCAAAACAGCAGGTCTTGTGGGATGTTCCCGGTAGGCAGCGGTCAGTACCTCCAAAAGTGGTCCAAGGAAAGACAACCGGTGAACCAGCAACAGGGTCATGGGCACCCAAGGATCACTGATCCACTAGCCCATCTGGTCTGGTCTCACGGAAGAGCTACTGTAGCTCGAGTGCCCATGATGACCCCTGTCCACTGCTGCAAGTGCCTACAGTGGACACGTGAGCATCAGAACTGGACCATGTAGCAATGGAAGAAGGTGGCCTGGTCTGATGACTCACTTTTTTTTCCCCACAACATGTGGATGGCCGGATGCGTGTGAGTTGTTTACCTAGGGAAGAGATGGCACCAGGATGCACTATTGGAAGCATCTGTGGGATGCGCTAGAAAAATAAGTCCAATCCATGGAGGCCACACCTCAAAACTTACAGGACTTAAACGATCTGCTGCTAACGTCTTGGTGCCAGATACCAGAGGACACCTTCAGAGGTCTTGTGGAGTCCATGCCTCGAAGGGGCAGAGCTGTTTTGGCAACACGAGGGGAATCTACACAATATTAGGCAGGTGGTTTTAATGTTTTGGCTGATCGGTACACACACAAAGCCCTGCCGTATTCTGTAGAAGGTATCATTACATTTACATTTTGATATTCAGTAGAAGCTTTTATCAGAAGCAGCTCACAAAAGAGTCAGCAATTACCAGATATATTCACCTGCCAACCTACAGGCTTCTCAAGGCACCGAACAGTCATCACGTCATAGCCAAGAGTCATGTTGTGTAATTAGTTCAAGTGCACAACAGGTAGCTCACTAATAGTGGCATGAGTAATAGGAGATTTCAGTTTAGCTGGACCTAGCCAAAAATCAGGATAACAGTCATGGTTCGAGACCATCTATGAATTAAATTAAGGTATGCCTGGAAAAGTAAAGTTTTTTTTTTTTTAATGAATTTCTCGAATGAAATGGGAGGGTCTGTATCTCTGAGAGAAGATTGTTCATTCCACCATTTTGGGGCCAGGTGGGAGAAGTCTGGACAGATAGCTAGGCCCTTTTGAGGTGGGATCAACTTGGGGTCAAATGTTCAAAGTAACGGGGAGTGCAGAAGAGAGGCGAAGAAGAGAGTGCAGGCAGGGTGGAGTGGGTGGAGAAGAGTGTCAGGAGTGATTTGCAACAGAAGGGTACCAGCAAGAGTTAAAGGGAAGCTTTACAAGATGGTTGTGAGACCAGCTATGCTATATGGTTTGGAGACAGTGGCACTGACGAAAAAACAGGAGGCAGAGCTGGAGGTGGCAGAGCTGAAGATGGTAAGATTTTCATTGGGAGTGATGTAGAAGGACAGGATTAGGCACGAGTATATTAGAGGGACAGCTCAGGTTGGATGGTTTGGAGACAAAGCAAGAGAGGCAAGATTGAGATGGCTTGGACATGTGTGGAGGAGAGATGCTGGGTATATTGGGAGAAGGATGCTGAAGATGAAGCTGCCAGGCAAGAGGAAAAGAGGAAGGCCAAAGAGGAGGTTTATGGATGTGGTGAGGGAGGACATGCAGGTGGACTGGCGTGACACAGGAAGATGCAGAGGACAGGAAGAGATGGAAACGGATGGTCCACTGTGGCGCCCCCTAACGGGAGCAGCCAAGAGAAGAAGATCTACAGTAGCCTTTTAGAGCTCGAATGAAGAGAGCGAGTAAATAAGCACATGTTAATCTGGATTTACTAGTAAATTGGTCCAGAGAGCGAGCAGCAAGTAGGGGTGGGGGGTGGCGGAGGAAAAGAAAAAGAAAAGAGGATCAATTCAGAGCAACATCATCATACTAAGCCATGACGATTTTGATATAGCATTTCCCTGCATCGCAATGTAAAAATGACATCTGAATATGTCCTCTGTTGTAAGTTTTTGTAATACACGGGGCTTACAGGTACCTTTTCTTTGGATTATTGTAGTTTTCACATCTTACTGTGGATAAGAGGGGACAAAGCCCGAAAAAATATGATATCGAATCAAGAGTATTTTCAATATCGTGACACTTGAAAAAAAATCACAGTATTTATCAAATCAGCAGTAAAACATCATTGTAAAGCCACATCGGGATTCCCAGCCTAGGCAGCAAAGCTCTGAACTACATGCAGCCAGCAAACACGAGCCAAGGCAAGGACACAAACAGAAGGGATAGACCTCCCCTGGCTACAAACCATCCACTTTATGTGGGATCGGTGAACCGATGCTCAACTATCTGGATGGACCAGACCTCAGCAACTCGGGCTGGGAGCATGAACCTGAGTGAGTTTGAAAAGTCACCCGAGGCTGTAACGGGAAGGGGACTGTGTGTGTAGACATGGATGTACCTTTTTTTTCTTTAATTTTCCCCCTTTTTCTCCCCAATTGTATCCGGCCATTACCCCACTCTTCCGAGCCATCCTGGTCCACTGCTCCACCCCCTCTGCCGATGCAGGGAGGGCTGCAGACTACCACATGCCTCCTCCGATACATGCGGAGTCGCCAGCCGCTTCTTTTCACCTGACAGTGAGGAGTTTCGCCAGGGGGACGTAGCGCATGGGAGGATCACGCTATTCCCCCCCAATTCCCCCTCCCCCCGAACAGGCGCCCTGACCAACCAGAGGGGGCGCTAGTGCAGCGACCAGGACACATACCCAGTTGTGTCTGCAGGGACGCCCGATCAAGCCGGAGGTAAAACGGGGACTCGAACCGGTGATCCCCGTATTGGTAGGCAACGGAATAGACCGCTACGCTACCCAGACGCCCCACGAAGGTGCCATTTTAATGGACTGAGAAATGAGGCCACACTAGACATTCCCCACAGAGGGGTGCTCAACACTTACAGACAGACCGGACACCTGCTGCTGGTGTGCGTGTCCGACTGTGTGCATAGGAACACATAACTGCTTGTTCCTGTTTACCAACAGCTACTTTCCCATATCTGTGTAAGGGTCAAACATGCGATAAATGGGAGTGAATGGAACGCAGTGGAAAAAGTCAGACGACTTGTTTGAAGCCAACTTGCTTTTGTGTGCGTGCGCACACGTGTGCTTTTGTACATTCCTCTGGCAAAAAAAAAACATTTGTTCTTGTTGGAAACACATCTTGTTTCTAAATAGTTTGGCAGGAGTTCTTTAAAACCTACCCTCGATAAATTAAAAGAAGACTGGATTTCCACCAGCACATTATCACTTTGAATTATTTAGGGGCCTTTATATCGACCTATAATCCAGGACAGGTGCTTAAAGCATTTAAGCATGCAGCGCGTTGTTAAAAAGGGAAAGTTAAACATGCGGCGCAAAATGCAAAGATTGAACTATGCAAACAAGAGAATACCTGATCCTGTTTCTCCGGTCACGAGAGTACGGCGGCACGTGCGCCAGCCTGATCTGATTAGCAACCCACGTACAAATCTGCACAAAACAAACTATTTCGTTCCATTTATCCTCTCAGAAAAGGAACACCATTTCTAAAGACTGATAACACACACACGAGCCGGCACGGAAACAGGCCGGCGTCTCATCTCGGGGCGAGAAAAAAGGCCAGGCTGATGCACTTGTAGCCGCGCCACATGTGCAGCCCTTTCACAGACTTGATTAAATTGTCTTGACAGTCATTATTGCCCCATCCATACAGGGAGGCATGAGAATGTCAGTGAGGGCCAAGCTCATTCACCAGTTATTGTACAGAGGGCCCATGGAAAAAAATAAAAGGAAAAAAATAAATTACTCCCCCCCTATAAATCAAGTCCTTTTACACAATCGGCAAATCGCTGACAGTCGACAACCCCATTTGAGCTTACAGGCACCCTGAAAATAATAGGGGCGCCCCTAATTTTAGTTCTGTAAAATAAAATTCCTCCACCAATTAAATTACCGCTCACAGGCAGATGAGACAGCCTGCAGATCTCCCGTAGGACAAGCTGGTGGAAACGACAGGCAGATGCTCCTACCAGCACAAGGCCAGAGGAGGTCAAGCTGCTCCATTATACAAAGACAAGGGGGGCATTTATTCACAGCCTTTGGCTCCCGAGCCGGGGTGGGCTCAGAGGGAACGGAGATGGCTACTTAACCCTTTGAGGGGGACGGGCAAATACAAACCAGCCTCTGTCTCGTCACTGGTGGAGAGGAGAGCGACACATCCGATCGCGCACAAGCGCAAACTTGTAAAAAGAGTAAAAAGAGGAGAAGAAACGAAGGAAGGTGCATGTGAAGGGCAAAAAAAACCTCACTTGAAGTGACACATCGGCTGATTTCCCCTCCTCCCCCGAGATTTTCCAGCTCCTGGAAGACAAGAGAATCCCTTGCCACCCAGCAGAGGGGCCGTGCAGAGTGGATAATAACAGGAAAGAGGGAGCTCAGACAACACATGAGAAGAACACACAAACACACACACACACACACACACACACTCAAAACAGCCCAACTGACAGTAATGGTGACCACAGGAGCAAAAAGCGGTTTGAACGATCGAACCTGATCCGGCGTGTCTGCGGAATCTGTGCAGCCGTTTTGTCTCACACAAGTGGAGAGTGACTCTGGCTTACCACACATCTACAACGTGGTCCAGAACAGAAGGGTGCATGCAATGCATGCGTTGTGTATCTCGAGTCCGAGCCTGCCGTGGCCCGTAGCCAAGGCGCACAGGATTCAGTAGCATGCACGACTGCGAGGATGCTTGTGAGAGAGGGTATGTATTTATCAGCTTGTCAAAATACATGTGAACTCAGGGGGAAGTTAACTTAAAGAAGCCAGTAGTGCTACAAGACAATGTAATGTGCAAAAATAATAATAATAAGCAAAACACATACACTACACACTAGGCACACACACACATACAACAGAAGTGCCATCTAAATACACATGTATGCCTATAAAGTTAAAATATAAACAGTTTACATTCTTCACTGCAAGTTTCCATCCACTTTTAGATTCAGAGAAACAAAAGCATTAAAAATCAGGGGTGCGGAGATATTATAGATAAAGAAAGCAGTGGAAATATTAAACAAGTGCATGAACCCATTGTGACGGTTTAAGTGTAACTGACAACCAACCCACTGAACTGCATCAGCCGGCTAACTGTCAGGAAAACCCAGTTCCTGGCTTTTCTCTAGACTGTTATTATTAGCTAAGGCCTGGGCACACCGCTACAAAATATATGCACTGTTAAATATTGTTATTAGCACCAAAAAAATAAAAGAAAGACAACCACAAGTTTCCAGTGAGGCTGCTTTCTCCACGCGAGCAGACCACAGGGCACGCTGCTGTAAATACGCTTCAGCGTAGAGACACACACACACACACACACACACACACACACACACACACACACACACACACACACACACACACACACACACACACACACACACACACACACACACACACACAACAATCAGGAGCTGGGTGGGTGCCTAAAGGGCCATGAATGGTTCTGAAAATAACCCCGACAAAATATCACAGTTATTAGAGTCAGTCTCTTACAGTAAGATATGATGTCAGGCACTCGGCTTCGAATGGCTGAGAGAGAACTGGCAGGCGGGAGCAAAATCTGCGATGCTCCACCAGCATCTACCGCCGAGGCGAAATGACTGATGGAGAAAGCCTGATTCTACTCGCTTCTGTTGACAGAGAAGTTACACCCTTGGAGAAGTCACTAGGTCGAGTGACACGGGTTCAAGTCACAAATCAGTCACCCGCCAGGGTGTTTCGCTCCATGGATCAGTAGCGTCACCAAACTAAATTAATGAATCATTTCACAGTCACTCAAGTTCTCGTCACATGAGATCCCACCCCGTAAATGGAGGATGAAGAAATAAATGCTGGATATATAAAGGGATTGACTGCACTTCATCTCAAGGGAAGGTACTTTTTTACCCCGTCATACTTGCAGTTGGCCTCCTTTTGTCAAAGCAGACAGATGAAATGGGGATCAGATAGCCCAATTTTAAACCCCCCGAGAAAGCCAACAGCCGTTGCGCAGGCTGCTGTTTCAGCGATGTAGACGCCGGTGATGGTTGGGAGACTGTTATGTCGCCTTACACAAGAGTTCCTATTATTCAGCTACATGGAATGCAGGCAGAAGTGCTGGCACACAACACATGTACCACGGTGGCCCCACAAAATCTCACATGATGTTCTCATATTTATATATACACATCATATGAGAAACACACACACACACACACACACACACACACACACACACACCAGTTGTTTCACTGCACACAGGATATGTGCATTTTTTCCTTTTAGTTGTGAGTCACTCCTCCCCCCACCCCCACCCCCCAAGAGCCAGTCTAAACTGAAACATCTATCCCCTAATACGTCCTCCCCCATCCATGGCGACCCATCTGGAGCAGCCAACAAAGGTCCTGTTGAGTGGGCTAAACCACCAGGGATGTTTGGGTGGTAGAACGAGATGACCCATAGCCACTAATCCTGAGGGGCATTAAGTGTCAGGGCTAGGCGACTGAAATGAGTTCGGGTCACTACAAACACGATAGCTTAAGAACTTCCCACAGCAAAGTTCAGGCGGTGCAACATTCCTGCTTTAAAGCATTGTGTGGACGGGAGGGAAACCAGGACGAGAGCCCTGGGAGTCTATAAAACAAGCTGTTCGGTTTCTTGGCTACGGTACCTTTAATAATATTAGGATTGAGTCGGGGAGAAAATTAGAAGCCAGCTTCTCCCATGACTGCAGAATGTCAGCTACCATTAATAGACTCTGGCAAATCGTGTGCACACATAGTATGCACAGATATGCTGCACACTTTCAAATGGTCTGATGCACTTTGGTTGCTTTCCATGTCCTCTCCCATATCACACTATACTATACTGCAGGGGCATACATGTTTATTGACGTGTCAATGAGCTTCTTTGCATGGCAACTTTTAATACTCAACTGACACGCCCGTGAACCCGCTCTAAGTAGACTACTAAAACTTTTAAAAAGCAGCATTTAAAACAGCATGATGGCATCTGCTCTGACATCACTTGGGGAACGAGAGGCATTAATATTTTATTGCTGTCCCAGGTTGGGACAGGCATGGTGGCAACCTGCACCCAGCAGAGCCTGTCAGACCAGAGACAAACCTTGGGGGGAACCTGCTGGCAATAATATTGATGAGGGATGTACATTTGACCCGAATTCCCAGTTTGAGTACTCACGTGAAAGTTAGAAACAAGTACTATAATGATTCATTGATGCACCTACGAAAACTAGTTACACTCACTCCAGCTAAGTCTTCCCATTGTATTGATCTCGAATGGCTAAGGTTTTTCATTTCATGAAACCCCAACATATATATATATATATATATATATATATATATATAAATAATTTAGTGCAAACACATCATCCATTTGTGAAATCAAGGTCCTAAACAAGTACTTGTGTCCATTCCCAATACTGACCCAACTTTACTTTATATCAACGGTGGTACCCTTCCTTCCTTCCTTCCTCAATACAAAAGGGAGAGTTCGATTCGGACAGTACTGTGAAAGAGCTACAACTAAGCAGGTAAAGCAATCCCGTGTCACGTAGCATCAATTTAAGGTGTAGAAAGTAAAAACATTCCCTCATCATCCAAAACCGGTTCAATACAGTCCATGCTAGAGAGAAGTCCACAATGTTCTCTCCTCACACCTGTGGACCCGTCAACCGAGAAACTCTACCCAGCTGCTGAGCGGCAGCGCAGCCAGGGTGGTATGGGAGCTGGCCAGGCGCAGAGCTAGTTAACCTTTCTGAGCCAAAAAAACAGTGAACCCCAGGGTTGAACTGCTCTTACACAATAGCAATGTGGAGAACCAGTCTTGACATGGGAGGAGGAGAAGAAGAGCGGCGCTGGGAGTTCCTTGGTGAGGAGAGGGAAACTTGAGTAGTAATAAAGAGAGGACAGACAACCCCAAGGCTACTGCAGGATAGACAGCAATAGAACAAACTAAGCAAGCCCCACCCACCCACAAACAAACACACACACACACTCAGTGACCTGGCTAACTCACATATCAGCTTCTCCTACTCTTGCTTATATCAGACAGTCTGATTGTACCCTACTATTTTATATGGAAAGAAACCACAGGGAAAATACACTAAGCTTAACGTTGGGTCACTTTATTGCACACATACTACAATCTACACAAAATAAACTAGACTACCACTACAATCAACTTCCAGTAAGGCCAGCTCTAACAATATATCCGTAACCATTTCGTGGTTCTTCAGCATATCTTGACGTGCTTTACTGTTAGTTCCTCCACAGGCATATGCTCTTTCCTTCTGGCAGCCGAGGCAGGTGAGCCTAAGAAGCCTTGCCGATGATATCACGCCGAGAAGCAAGTTATTTGGATACATTTATGTCTTTGGAGGAAAAGGGCAAACATAGTGAAAGAAAAGAAAATCTTTAATTGAGCGCGTTCAGTGTGTGGTTGCCAGGATTGCTGGTGACCTAAAACAATCAGGACCCGGTCTCTGTTTACACTGGCCGGATGCCAAATGACTGAGCTAACATGACAAAGCCTGGAGACTGAGGAGCGGAGGAAGAGGCTTATCTCGCTTGGAGATCAAACCAGTGATAAAGTAGGAGGGAGAGATGGGGAGGAAGAGGAGCGCTAATGAGCCCTAAAATGCACCTTTACATGCCATTAATATGACCGCTGTAAAAGACCCTCCGAAGCAATCAACCTGCTTGTCGCAAAGCCCAAGGAACCGTGGAGACAGGAACTTGCTAAAGCCAATGCAGTTCAAAGCAGCGGGCTGGGTAGGTGGGCAAAATACAAGCTATTGCCTAAACACACGATAAGATATATTGTTGTGGTTACAATGATTACCAGAATTATTATGTACTCTGATGGCTAAGATAAAGCAGATAAAGAAGCAGGGTTTGCCGGTGTTTGGCAAACCCTAGCTGTTCGGCCCATATTGAAGCCACCAAGCGCTAGAGACTGTTGTGATTCCCCCATCTGATTTTTTTTGTTTGTTTTTTTATCCACAAGACTTAAAGTGCACAACAGTGGAGTGCCCATTTGTTCTCTCTAAAAGAGATAAAGCAATATGATGCAAAGGTCACAGTGGAGTCAACGTTTGCCCGCTGAAGAACAGGTGCGATGTGTTGGAGTAAGTATGTGCCCTGACTCTTTTCCCATCCATCAAGAATAACAATGGAAGACACATGGCACCAACTGGAGAGTGATGCACCTAGCGCTCTGGCCTATAGTACCAGCTGTGTTTGCATTTCCAATAGGGGATGAATTGTAAGTGAGACCTTGGGGCTTCTGGACTGAGGTAGGGGGCGATCAATCACAATTACTATTGTTGTTAGGCTTTACTGGTTAGCAGGGTTACAGGCAAGGATGAAGGTGGCAACATGTACGACTCATACAGCAGCACGGCTGTTGGGTTGTCTGCGGAACGTAAAGACACATGCTTTAGTTAGGAGTTGGAAGTAAAAACGCAAATATTATCATGTGCCCATGTGTGCACATTATGCACACAGACAAGATGCAACTTGACTCCCAACGGCTTTCGTTCACAATCAAAGGCTCAACGGGGATTCAAATACAGATGGCAATGTGCTGCAAGAATGCGCTTTAAGCATAAAAGATCACTAACCCACCCCTACTGGGTTCAGCACAACACATAAGGTTGTCAAGATGCTGTAAATCATATGCAGAGCAATGCAAACATACACCAAATAGTTAAAGCATCCATTGTTCAAAGTCCCATCCGTTTCCTTGTCCATACACTTAAATAATCATAGAAGTATCGCCACCCACAGCTTATTAATCAATTGGATAGGTTTAATGCACTGAGACAGCACATTTATTAGACTGGGACACTGTCTGGCGTGCATACTGGATTTGCATCGAATGCTAATCTATCGCTACCATGGGGGCTCTTTGCAGCTTGTTCACCAATAGCGATGTGATTTATATGGCAGACAATAAAAGAATGGTAATGCATTAGTGCAGGATGGTTCACAGCTGTTAACATCTTATTTCTACTGTAAACGTCAAATCTGCATGTGCAGTAGTGGTTTCTCTGGGGTTAATTTAAGTCCAAATTCAAACCCCAGTCTCCTGGCACAGTTCAACAGTCGCCTTCCTCTTCATCTTCTCCTCAGACCTTTGCTTCGTCACTCTTAATCCGCAACCTCATTTGACACATGGTTTAAGCTCCTTGCACCATTTAATCTTCATTTTCTTTGCAAAGCTCAATGGCCATTCTTTGGCTCATGACCTGCAAAGGAACACAATTCAGCTTGGGCCTATGCATTAATCTCCTCAAAAGGCCACCATTGTGCATCTGTTCGGGGGTGTCAACCTGAACACAAATGGGGCATGGGTGCATCAATTCAGGTAAGGATAAGACCCATGTCGGTCTATTGAGAGAAAATGAACTTTTCAGTTTGTGCAGCGGAGCTAAGGATCTAACAGGGACAAATGCAGCTAACTGAACAAACCCCTCAAACTTTATGGGTGTCAAGTACACCGGCTGGGTGGCCACAGCAAAACTAATTTCAGAATCACTGGTTTATGCATCAAATGAGTGGCAATTTCAACTGTTTTCAGTTTTATAGCCTGTTTTGGGGCTGTGTGCAAACATATCAGAGGCAAAACAATAAAGTCAGTGCTGTGTTGTTGCTAGCCCTGCATCTAGTCATGCTGCAGGACGGAACAGTGGGCAACGCAACATGTCCTAAGGGAGTCATGTGCCTTGAGGTTGGCGTCACACTGAACGCGGTGGCCAATGAGACGTCCTGCCCAAGATGCTGTCAACACCAGCTTTGAACTCACCTGCTTTTTATAGCAACCACCCCAGACACTGCTGCCCATACACAACCAACAAACGCTTCCAACGCCAAATATAATCTGAACCACAGCAGCAAGAAATAGAACATACAAGCAGTCATTATGCTTAACTGAGTACACTGGCCAAAATGAAACCTGGAATATCCAGCCTAAAAAAAAAAAAAACATAAAACCATCTCCCAGGTTTTTCTGCTTCCACCATCAGATACTGCAAAATGCACGTGGAAAACAATCTAAAAACAGCATACAAAAGATTTGGGCCCTGCCAGCCACTCTCACTTGATTTAGGTCTTGAAGATGTGCCGTACGGAGCTTACCATGAAGAGCTGCTGTGCCCCACCCCCACCCCTCGAGCGCCTCTCCACCTAGAGACAGTAAAAGGCCTTCATCCCTTTTTACGGAATGTGACAATAAGCACAGATGTTATCCATGCCAGATAAGTCACATGCGCGCCACCTTATATGGAGAAAAATCTGCCGGGGAGAAGACATGAAACATTGGCGCTTCTTAGCTCATGTGCAAGCACTTGAGAATTAATGATGGTGGCCACTCGCTCACAGCCCCTCCGATGGGCCTGCAAAGAGGAACAATAGAGAGTCCCTCACATAGGCCCTGGCTATACACAAAAGTATGGAAAGCAACAAAAAAAACTCACTTGCCGTTTAGGAAATCACAGCCGGGTTATACTTCTTGACAATCAAAAACGCACACACAAAGAAAATTAACTTGGAGAAGGGTCTCTCCGATGAAGCGACTTCTTGTCATAATTACATCGGTGTTTCATAATATCACAGAGCCTATAAAGTTAAATTAGATGAGTGATCAGCTCGAGACACTTGTGAGGCAACTTCTAGCCACCCCGGGGGGGGGGTGTAAGCATTTCAGCATGTCTCCCTTTTTGTTACTGGTAAACAATTTTGACCGCCGATTGTCGTGTCAGCCAAGATGCATAACCTTCACTCACACGGCATATACAGGCAGAGAGAGAGAGAATAATCAAAACAATACTGGTTTCAAACAAAATTAAGGGGCCACACTCTCTTTGCATCATTCTGACTCAAGACCCCTTCTGAACCGACGTGTGGAGTGTGTGTGTGTGTGTGTGTGTGTGTGTGCGCGCGTGGGTGTTTGAGACAAGAGCAGTAAAAATAGACTGTTCCTTGTGGTCATGCATGTCTCCACCATAAAAAAATGTGCGCCACAAAGACAGAGGCATGTGCATTGTGCTTTGCCTGAATTCTTGAACCCAACAATTTTGGTTGCTTCTCTCTGGAAGAACACCGTGCACATTTTCGCATAACAACGGCAATTATTCAAATAAATACCAATTTCTGCCCAATCCATTAAATAAGCAGGAGAGCTGGAAAGCACGGCGAAACATAAACCAGTCACACAGCATGTTCCTGTCTTCGGATAAACAAACAGCACCATAGCCTTGGGTTAGCACGTCTCCTTCTTTCCTCCATCAGTCTCATTTTCATACTCCGGCTTTCCAAGCAGAGGTTTATTCGAGAAAATTTCCGGCGGCCAAAATTGACATTACGTCGACTTATCCAATTAAGAGGCGCATCGATCGCTCGGGGATCATTAACCAACAATAATTACCGTCACATCATTAAGTACATTTCATTTTTCCACATTTCCACATCGGTTAATCTCCCTCGCCAAGTTAAGAAAAATGGACAGACTCTAACCCGAGCCTTCAGACAGATGAACGACTGGGCCAGGGAGGCTCTTAAAAAGTCAAACACTAGCCTGGTATTTCATTATTATTATTGTCATTATTATTACTAGCCAACTCAGCAGTGTGCAGGGCCCCAGGAAAGTCAATCTGGCACCTTGGAGGTCGCGGTTTCCATGACAGAAGGCCCTTGATACCCAAAAGGCGTGACGTCCCTTCCTTCTGCCATCCGGCTCCATTTGCTTTGGTGGGGCCCCTCACACCGGGGGTCCAGGGGGGGACCTTTTGTTGTCTTCAAGCAGCTAGAGCAACCCTCCACCCCTGCTCACAGCCACGGTACTTCCCCAAACAACAAAGGAGGTAAATCACCACAGCATTTTACGGGAAGGGGCCAAAGGTCTCCATTTCTCCCCCCCTCATAAATCATTTGCTATAAAGGGATATAATAAGCAGCTCCTCTCTCAGCTACATGTTGAACATCGCCACTCCATTCAGGCTTTGACTGGGAGCACTTACAATATCCCCCATTGTGTCACCGGGATTATTTATGGGCCAACATACCATAAATACCAACGGAGGGGAGATTTAAATTAGTTTCAATGCTGAAGCTGCCCAAAAGGCAACGTGCTAATAACAACATGTCATACTTTACTTACACCCGTGTACGCACCACTGCCTCAGACTACACACAAGACGTGTTACGCTCTATAGTGTGTGTGTGGGGTGGGGGGTGTGGGGTGTGGGGGTGTGGGGGGGGAAGCGGGGAACTAGTTTGAATGGGATTTAAGAGACTAGGAGAGAGAAACCAAAGCGCCACTCCGCCTCTTTTCCATACGGACCCACTTTCAAAAGTGACCCCCCCCCACCCCGCAAAGTGAACGGCGTTTCAATTGCAGGACAACAATAAAATAAATCGCCCCGACGTCGGAATATTTAAATGTCCGAACGGGAAACTCGTTTCTATGTGAACAGCTGCTAGAACAGCTGTAATTCATCTCGCCACACGGACAGGGGGGCACGCAAACAAACTGCAAACTTCTGCGGGGACGAAACGCATTCTCCCACAGTGGAAGGCGGGCTCGCGCTCTAAGATGCGGCTTCAATACGAACCGGACTAAAAACACACACACACACACACACACACACACACACACACACACACACACAACTAGTTGGCTCACAACTTACCGGTCTCTCGGTTGGGAAGCAAGTTATGGCCGCTGCTGTTCTCAAACTCCCCCAAAAGTCAGAATGATAACGTTTTGTTTGTTTTGTCAAGTCCTCTTCGAGCGTCTTGCCGCGCGCCTCGCTCGCACCGCGGACGCGTCGCCGAGAGGCTGCGGTCTCCTCCCAGACAACGAGGGGTTAAACTCCTCCCTCCGACGCCCCCCCTCCCTCCCTCCCTCCCGACGCACACCGGAGCCTCTGTGAGCGTGAGGGGAACTACCCATTTCACCGATTAGCCATTAGCCGTTACCGTGGAGAATAAAAAAGTGAAATGAATGAATGAACGAAGGGACGCGGGGTCGCCCAAGCCACGTTTCTGCCATCAACACCTCTCTTTAGTGGCCACGGAGCAAACTCGGGGACCCACGTGGGCGGATTCACGCGCGGACACGCGCACGCGCTAAAAATCCCATAAAAAATCATCTTTTATTTATATAGCACTTTTCTACGACGACGTTACACAGTACTTTACAAAGAAACAAAACCAGACGAGCCAAAAATAAGAATAAGACCAAATAAGTAAAAGAGTAAAAATAAAAACAGTATAAATAATTACGAACACATTTCGAACATTTGTAAAAAAGCTTTCGTGAAAACAAAGCTTTTAAGACGAGACTCAAAAGGAGCTAGAGACATGGTTAGTCTATAAGTTTCAGTTTCCACTGAAATTGTCTTTGCGTCCCCCTCCACCGCCTCTATTGGAAACATGACAGAAACACTGCCACAAATAGATGAAGGCACATCTGAGCCCACCAACTGCTGACATCACCGGTGCCATCGCACCCTTCTGCACTAGACTCAGATTCTACTCCCTCCCCAGTATCCCCGTCCTTATTACTGCACCTGACTTCCTGCTCACACTTGCCCTCTTGGACTTCTGTTTTGATCCATCATAAAAAAAGTAATGACAACACATGCTGTAAATTGATTTCTCTGCTGACAAGTACAACCACACCTCCAACAAGCCATATTCTATACTATTATTATATGACTATGATGAAAAATAAACTCGATATGTTCAAGTGTCTGTGAATGTTCTCATTCATCCAGGTCATGGTTATCCAAAAGAAATTGAATCAAGTGCAACTGGATATATACCAAGTCCAGTTGCACTTGATTCAATTTCTTTTGGATAGATATGTTCAAGTATTTTTATGTTATTGATCAGGTTTGCCATTTTCTTGGAGCATACAGCAAATTTCCAGAGTCATTTGGCAATTTAGTGTACCACTGTGGCATTCTCTGCGTACCATCGATGGTAAGCCTACCATAGGTTTGTCTGTAATTTAGATGTTTCCTGCCCTCAGGTTCTCAGCCCTGCTGCTGCTTTGCAGGGGAAGGTGTGCATATTTTGCATTTACCACCCTGATAGTCAGAACCGTTGTATGGGCTGTGCCAAGTGTGTGACTGCACAGGGCCTCGCACCGCTAGGGCCTCATGCCTGGCCTGCAATTATATATACTTAGCACAAAAAGTAAGGAAGTTTGTGTTTGGTAGATTATTTCTTTGTTGTAACAATGCTTCTTGGCAATAAATGTTATACCGTTTGAACGCCTGTTTATTTCCCTTTTAAATGGTGCCACGTTTGTAAGGAACATGCATTTGTGGGATGAGCAGCAGAGCTGAGTATGTGGGTTGCGCCCATGAAAAATTTGCCAAATCTTCTCTGCCAATGCCAATGCTTATTTTGCTATTGCTACTGGCTCTTGTTTTGAGCTTCTGGTACCCCAGGTGCTGACAATCAGGTGCCTGATATAAGATTTATTGCCAAGAAGCATTGTTACACCAAAGAAATAATCTACCAAACACACATTTCCTTACTTTTTGAGCTAAGTTTATATATATATATACATATATATATATGTGTGTGTGTGTGTGTGTGTGTGTAATTGTTTTATGACTTCTTGACCCAACATACTTCTAAAATTAAATTCCTGTGTGTTATTTGCATTATGCATAGTCCAGGTCACATGAAAAAAATCTAATGATTCATTTTTTTTTCACTTTCAATATTGCATTGCTACGTAGTGTGTGCTCCATCTTACTGCCCACTGCAAGGAAGAGGGAGAAGGGGAAACAATGCCGGTTGCATGAGAGCATGTGAGTCAGGTGCAAAGAAAAGGGAAAAAAATTAAAAAGAAAAAATTCTTTCAACAGTAGCCGCAAGGATCGTTGGATAAATTTGTGAACACTTCCAGAGATGTGGTGGCTGAGCATGTGTCCAAAGCTAGCGGATGCATGTGACTGTGGCCGTAGGCTATGTGTAATGACCAGTCTGAAAAAGAATCTAAAATCTGACTGAAATGTAGGCTATAAACCTGAAATATTGAATTGTAACATACTGTCATACTTCAACATGCCAAAATAAAGTGACAGCTGGGCTGACTTGATGATATAAAGCCAATAGTTTTACAGTTGATTTATTTTGTCCTTTGAAAGACTATGACAGAAAGTCATAGCTGAGACTATGTGCATGATGCTGCTGTATTATTCTACTTGTTTAAAATGTATTGCACCAAGATTATGCATGCAGTAGAACTAGAATAGCTATGTGTGTGTGACTATGATTCATGCGCATGCATGTCAATGAACAGGGCCTCGCACATTAAGTTCACACAGGGCCTCACACCCCCCCGTGACGGCCCTGCTGATAGTCACAAAATATGTCCCAGATAATCAATAATCTGACAAATAGAGCAAAATGTTGAGTTTTCTGGTACACTACATTCAATATATATAAAACAATCAATCAATACAACTTTATTTATGCAGCACCTTTCACACAAATCAAATGCAATTCAAATTGCTTTATAAGCATTTGACAAAACATAGGCTGTTTAAAAATGGATATAGAGACTAATGCACACTAAGACAACTAAAAAAGCGCAATAAAGTTAATTGAATAAGACAACAATAAAAGACGGGTAGTTAAAAGATGGTAAAAGATAAATAATGAAATGTAACACAAGCAATAAAAGTAACATCAAAATAAAATTCTGAAATACTACACAAAAAATAAATTATAGTAAAACAATGTTAATAAAATAAAATAGAAAAAATAGATCATAATGATCAATAGCAAAATGTTGATAGAGCAAAATAAATAATGATAATGAAAATAAAATACGTTTAAAAAATAAAAACATAAAATTATAGATCACTATATAAAAGTCAGACTAAATAGGTGGGTTTTAAATTTACGTTAAAAAATATCAGTATTTTCAGCTCCTCTCAGATCCTCTGGAAGGCTGCGCCAACAGCTTGGAGCGTAATGGCTGAAAGCAGCGTCATCAAATGTTTTTGTTCTGCTTTTTGGAACAGCTAAAAGAGATGAACCAGAGGTTCTGATGGGCCATCCTGGTTCATAGACCAAAAGCATGTCTGAGAGGTGGTCTGGTGCAAGGCCATGTAATGCCTTATAAACTAATATAATAATTTTAAAATCAACACAAAAAGTAACAGGTAACTCGTGTAAATACTTTAAAATAGGCATAATGTGTTCTCTCCTTTTGGTCTTAGTCAGCACTCGTGCAGCAGAATTTTGAATTAATTGTAGCTGATTTATTGTAATCTTCGGTAAACCAGAAAGGAGAGCATTACAATAGTTACAAAAGCGTCCTAGTTACAAAAGTGTGCATCAGTCTCTCTGTGTTGCTCAGAGAGCGAAATGGCCTCACTTCGGAGATGTTCTTTGAATAATAAAATGTTTTTTTTTTGTGATACCCTACACATGAGCCTTGAAATTAAAATCAGAATCAACTCACTCCTAGATTTCTTGCTTCTTGGCTTAGGTTGAGTCCTAATGCATTTAGTTTGGAGGCCAGTTTCTCCCTCCAGGCCTTTGAACCAATGATCAGTACTTCTGTTTAATCCTGGATGAGCTGTAAACAATTCTGTGACATCCAAGCCTTTATATCTAAAATACAGTTAAAAGTGAGTCAATCGACCCAGTGTCATCAGGAGATACAGAGCTGTGTGTCATCAGCATATGTAGCTGTAGAAAAAGATGCCATGCCTCCTGATGACACTGCCAAGGGGTAACATGTACAGATTAAAAAGTAATGGTCCTGAAATTGATCCTTGTGGTACCCCCACAGATAACCTCATAGTGTTTGGAGGAGCGGTCATCTATAGATACCAAAATTTTCCTCCACAAAGATATGAGGTAAACCAGTTAAAAACCATTCCAGGCAGGCCAACGTGCTCACTTAATCTATCTAAAAGAATCTGGTGGTCCACAGTATCAAATGCAGCACTCAGGTCAAGTAGCCCTAGAACTTAGAGCTTGCTGCTGTAAAGGTTTGTTCTGATATCGTTCGCTACTTTTAGCAGGGCTGGGTCTGTGCTGATATGTATCCTAAAACCTGATTGAAATAGTTCTAATTTATGGGTCAAGTTTAAAAACGAACTTAGCTGATTAAAAACTAGCTTCTCTAAAATGTTGCTTATGAATGGGAGATATGAAATCGGTCTAACTTTGCTTGGTGTTAAAATAGCCAGGTTCCCTTGCTTTAAAAGAAGTTTTACTTGAGCAGTTTTAAAATCAGTGGAGAAGACATCAAGTTGTAGGGAGTAATTTACTATGGCTAGGATGTCTTCAGATACAGAATTGAAAATAGTTGTAAAAAGGAAGGTAAGTGTTGGGTCATGGGAACATGTGGAAGACTTCAGTTCTGTTACTATTTCCCTGAGAGTTTCAGCATCAACCAGGTTAAAATGTTCCAACTTGACATCACTCTGTACGGAGGATATAGATAAAAGTGCAGTGTGTTTGTTCTGGCGGCAGATACCAGATCTAATGTAGATTATTTTCTCCCTTAAATAGCCAGCAAACTCTTCACATTTAGACCCTGGAAGCATCATACTGTAGCTAGTTGTATGATTTACCAGAGAATCTATTGTATTGAAAAGCAGTCTGGGATTGAGATTGTTGGGTTTTATCAGGTTTGAGAAATAACCTTGCCATGAGGTCGTTGTATTTTTTAAGTTTTTCAGTGAATATATTGTTATGTATTACTAATTTTGTTTTTCACCATCTGCACTCAGCAATTCTGCAGTCTCTTTTGAGTTGCATGGTTTGACTATGTTGCCGTGGGCAAACTTTTTTTGTTTTTGTAGTTATTTCCCTGGTTTTAACTGGAGCAATTGCGTCAAGCACTGTTTTCATTTTATGGTTAAAATCATTAACTAAGCTATCGCAGGATGACGGTAAGACATTATTTTTGTAGGTTGCAATATGTGATGTGAGAGTTGTGGCAACTTCTGCAGTAACGCAGCATTTTTTGACAATAGGTTCTGTGGTACTTGGCAGAGAATGATCTAAACTGTTAAAAAACACACAGTGGTGGACAGATCAGTGACAAAAGATATAATGATGTTAAGCTATCCATCCATCCATTACCCGAACAGTTTATCCTGCTCTCAGGGTTGCGGGAATACTGGAGCCTATCCCAGCAGTCACTGGGCGGCAGGCGGGGAGACACCCTGGACAGGCCGCCAGGCCATCACAGGGCAAGGTGTTAAGATGTTAAGATATGATATCATTAAATCCAAGGTGTGTCCATGTTTGTGAGTTGGTAGGTTAACATGCTGTTTAAAAGCCATACATTTCAACGATTCTAAAAACTCTTCTGCTGTAATTTTACTGTCACTGCAAGGAAACAAGGTTGAGAATTTTTTTTTAAAAATAGCGTTATATTCAAAGGCATTGAATGTGCCACGTCCACATCCCTGCCCTTCAGTGTGACTTCAGTGTGTTAAAGGTTAATTCAGTTCTTTTTTCTTTTTTTTTACATCAGATTTATCTCACCCCTTCCAAGCTACATGGGTTTAACTCCAGTCACTCATCCCTTTGTTTTTCTATGTGGTCTAGTAGAGGGCACTTTCCTTCATTCCACTTGGCAGTGTAATGCACTACAAGGTTTTTGGCAGGGGATCTGTGATGCTTTGTTCACAATTCATCGAGCTCCCTCTCAAATTCTAATCATACACATAGTCATTCCATCACGCTCTTACAGAAATCCTACCGGCCATTGCCAAAAAATTTATTGCAATGAAATGGAAGTCAGATCTCCCATCGCCAGTTGTATACTGTGGCTCTCAGAAGTGAACAATTGCATACCTCTGGAAAAGATAACCTATTCACTAAGGAATAAGATAATTTTTTTTCCTATAAAATATGGCAACCTTTCATCAACTACATGGAGAATCTCCATCTCACATGAGGGGTTATGGATTGGATTGGATGATCGTCTGCATAGTCTCTATTTTCACCACACTAGTGTCGTAGATGACGGTTCTATTGTGGTTAAAGCTAATCTAGCTCTTTTTTCTCTCTTTAGTGTTTTACCTACTCTTAGTAGTTGTATTTTTATTTTACACTATTATTGTATTATTATTGTATTGTATAGTATTGTATTATTGTATATTATTTGAACAACAAAAATGAAATATTCAAAAAAAATGTTCAGTTTCGCTCAGTCAAATAAAAAATTACATGGCCATGGTGAGACATTGTGATTCCTGCACCTAATGCTTGCATATGAATGTGTTTGTGGTATGCAGCCTGAAATAACGTGTATAGATTGGTGTGCATGTGCAATGGTCTGTGTCTGTTTTCTGTCTGTATTACTGTGGGTTTCTCCCTATCTTTGTATGGCCATTATTCCAGTTCAATCATGTCAAATGCCTCCGGTCCCTGATAACACAAGATGGACAGGCCTTCCTTCCTGCCTCCCTCCCTCTCTCATGCTCGTAAAGCAGGACCTCGTCCTGTGTTTCATAACCGGGCAGCCGTGTCCACCAGCCACATCTAATCTACATATCAGCCTTTTTTTCAGGCTCCGCATACGGCCCTGAACGGCGATGCCTATCTCTCTGCTGTTGTCCATTGTGGTGTTGATTACTGTAATGCTCGGCTCCTTTCAACACTGACCAGCCGAGTTCTACGAATCGGGGCCGTCTCATACCGACTCTTACGGATTTACCCACGAGGCATTCAGCTGGGCACTGCTTTCAAGTTAGCGGAGCATATCTTTTCTTTATCAGCACAGTTCCTAATTACACATCTGAGAGGACGTGAAAGGATTTATGCTAACATATTAGGGCGAGGAAGGTGGGGAAAGCATGCAAATGGAGATGTGCTACAGTCAAGGTGCCCCTGCTCCTAAAGGGTACGAGACTAGATCCTTGCTTAACACTGGTATAAGCTGATATTGCTTATCGGTATGCCTCTCTGTGTAAGGGGCAGCTGTGAAACAGCTGACAAAAAATTAACAGTTATGGCCAACCATTCGTGATTCATGAAATGTGATCAGTGTCCCAGGTGACTTGACTTTCCGACTGTGTTTGTTGTCCATTTATATTTGTTTGTTATGTGTTACTGGCTGGCTGTACAACATATTGCCCCTCGGGATAATAAAGATATCCCTGACCTTGACCTTGCTATAGATCCCCCCGCCCAGTGTGTAGCGCAGTTTAATGGAGCTTTCTGGGTACTTTCTGAGAAAATGGAGACTAATGTGCGCTGTGAGTCGTCTGGCACCTTGCAGGAGTCTTCGCCACTCTGCATCTCATTAGCTCTAACTGGTTCTGACAGCCCTCTTTGTCTGTCTTCAGACAATGGCACCAGCCAACCATCATATCTCATCTAACCTGTTCTGGTCTGGGTCAGGTGTGGAGATGTGGCCTGGGCTATCCCAACACACACACACACACACACACACACACACACTATCCCACCTTGGTGGTGGTGGTGGTGGTGGTGGTGAGGGTGCAATACCTCTCCACAGCCCCAGCTTAACTGTCACCATTTTGTCGTCGTCATGGTAATTGCGCACGCATGTATACATAGTACGTGTGTGTTGAGGGTGGGGGTGATGTCGGTGGTGGTGGTGTCAGGGGGGATTGGGGGTCCCCTGCTAAGTGATTTTCTCAACCCTCTCAGTGCTGTCTATTGTACGGTGTGATATGGCCATTATTAGTGACTGTATGAGCCGCTGAGCTGTGAGGCTGGCCTGTTCAATGTCCGCGTGTAATTACCACGCTCATTCGTCACACAAGTCTTTAAATGGGCCGGGGTGGCCAAGAGACACGATGAGAGCTCCGTCTCATCCGCTGCCATTACAAAGGCCTGCTGTACTGTTTTAGGACGCGCTGCTGCTGTTTTGGAAGGAAGATGCTTTTATGTGGGCAGTGCCATTTACAGACACAATGAAGGAGTTGTTTTTAGGAGGGGTGTGTGTGTGTGTGTGCGCGTGTGCGAGTGTGTACAAGGACTATTATCAGACGCACTCGCACATCGCTCCTGAAAACAACCTCTTGCTTGTTTCTAAATAGCGCAAGCGACATAAAAGCATCCTCGCTCCTGACATCAACAAAGAACCTTCTGTAGCAGGTCCCCGCAAATAGACAGATGAAATCTCACCACCGAAATCCCATACAAGGGCGTGAGCAGATCCCAGGAAGCGATATGAAAGAGCCAGACCCATTAAAAAGGGCGTTTAATTGAACATGACAGGTTTGATCCCGATGATGACCAGCAGACTCCTCTCAGGGCTAAACTAATGAGAAATCAATGACGCCAAAGAGTGAACTCTGTCACAGCGGCAATCCTCTAAAGCCAGTGCTGCTCAGGTCATTAAAAGACGGACAAGGCACTGAAAGACCCTGATTTACCCTTCCGTGCATGCGAGTTATGTGTGCGCTTATAGAAACTACACATCCATGTCAAACGCATGAGAGGAAAAACCCCCCGTTTGATTTACAGGAATTGAGAAAAAAGGTCTTCTCTTTAGGTTGATCAAAATGCAAAGGGGTTTTGAATGAAATTCTTTGACTAAAGGCTAAGGATGCTTACTCTGCAAAGGGCTAATGTAACTCTCATTTATTGCAAAAAAAAAAGGATATACAAGGTTGTGACACAACAGAATCAGTACATTGCATGCTAGCAGATGAATTTGCTTGGTTTCATGTAATTTAGATGGCTAAAAAATAACATATCACAGTGTTGCTGTGTTGGCAAGGGGGAGGGAGCGAGAGAGCTCCATCCTTCATGACTGTAGTGGTTTGGGAAAGTACATGTGAGATGGATCAGACTTCCATGCCTTGCATCATCTGTCTGTCTGCTGACCCTGTATGTCATCACTAAGGGTGGGGGGGTGGGGGGGGTGAGCAAGCGTTGATTACTTGAGCTAGAGGTAAAAGACCTATCACCAGGTTGAGAGAGAGAGCGAGCGGGGGGGAGGGGGGAGAAAGGGAGCAAGAGAGAAAAGGAGAGAAAATGAGAGAATGACAAAACAAGAGGGAGAGAGAGAGTGAGGAGTGTGAGAATAAGAAAGAACAAAAGAGAGAGAGGAGGGAGGAGCTCTTCTCTTGAAATGTCATGCAAGTGGAAGAGATAGAAACAGCCGTATGATTAACGACAGACTGTCAAAAGTCCTAGAGGGTGGAGGAACAGAAGAGAATAAGCTGTGGTTAGAGAGCACGTGACGACTGCCCTGCTGGCACTCAGGTCACATTGCAAGAGGGCTACACAGCAACACCATATAAAAATCCCATTTGGGAATGAAACAACATTCCAGTTACAACATATGCGCAGGGAATGTTACCTGGATAACAAGCACCTACAGATTATAAGACTGTTATGCAGCGCTGGATCAACACATGAGGTACAAAAGGTAACAAGACCTCGCATACCTAACAGACAAGAGGTTCTCCATGACAGCAGACTAAACATCAAGAAGCCATACCAACATATACCCTGGTTCTGCTGAACGACAGAAGCTAAGCAGGTGTAGGCTTGGCTAGTACTTGCATGGAAGACCTCCTGGGGAAACCAAGTTGCTGTTGGAAGTGGTGTTCTGGGCCAATAGGGGGCAGTCTTCCCTCTGGTCCTAATAAAAACCAAATCCCAATGCCCCAGTGCAGTAATGGGGACACATCTGTAGGCGACGCCGTCCTTCAGATGAGATGTTAAACCAAGGTCTTAACATACTGTGGTCATTTAAGATCCCGCGGCTCTTATCTCAAAGAGTAGATGGTTCCCCGGTGTCCTGGCAAAATTCCCAACCTGGCTCTCCATCTGGCCACCTAACGATCCCCCCATGTAATTCGACTAACGATCCGTCCCTTTCCACTCAAGCTGATGTATGGTGAGCATTCTGGCTCAAAATGATTGGTGGTGGTTGAGGTGAGTTTCTCCCTTTCAGGCCTTGGGTATCAAGATAAAGCACTCTACAAATGTAATCCATTACTACAAGTGGACAAAGAATTGTTCTAGTGCAGCAGCGATGGCATGGATGGCAAAAATTGACGTGCAAAGGGAAACTACCTTTATATGTGGCAAGAAAATGCACAACTGAAAAAAAGTACAAAGTCGTATTAGGGATCAATTGCGGCATGGTGGTGCAGTGGTTAGCACGGCCGCCTCACAGCAAGAAGGTCTGGGGTCATCCCAGGTCGTCCTCTGTGTGGAGTTTGCATGTTCTCCCCATGTCTGCGTGGGATCCTCCGGGTGCTCCGGTTTCCTCCCACAGTCCAAAGACACAGCGGTCAGGTGAATTGGCCATAGTAAACTCTCTCTAGGTGTGAATGTGTGTGTGTGGGCCCTGTGATGGACTGGCGGCCTGTTCAGGGCGTCTCCCTACTTGCCGCCCAATGATTGCTGGGATAAGCGCCAGCATCCCGCGACTCCAATTGGGATAAGCGGCTTGGATAATGGATGGATGGCTAGTTGATTACTATAATGTTTGGACACTGACAACGTCCCATATGAGAATGCTTATGTGATTTATATGCTCTACTTCACAGAAACAAACAATACTTAGAGCTCATCACTACAAGATGAATACCCGACTCAGTCAAGTTGCATAGAAAGAAAAGGCACTTTTATTTTTGTCATTGTACAGGTTACAATGAATTTTGTCTTCTGCATTTAAGCCACGCTATTGTACAGGAGCAGTGGGCAGCTGCAGCGCCCATGGACCAACTCCAGTTCCTCTTTCCATTGCCTTGCTCAGGGGCACAGGCAGGAGTATTAACCCTAACACGCATGTCTTTTTGATGGTGGGAGGAAACCGGAGCACCTGGAGAAAACCCACACAGACACGGGGGAGAACATGCAAACTCCACACAGAAAGGACCTGGGACTGCCTGGGGTTCAAACCAGGACCTTCTTGCTGTGAGGCAACAGCACTAACCACTGGGCCACCATGCCGCCCTAATGCTTTCTGCAGCCAACGTGGGGCAGAACGCTTTAAGGCGGAATACTTTATAGCCAAGTCTTAAGAGCTATTAGAGGAAGCAGCTAAATCGGGTGATTGTGAAAGGTTTTCTGACAGAATTATTTTGGAAGATCGCTTCCAAAACCCCTTGGGCCACCTGATCTCTACGCTATCACCATCGCGCTTCCTCCTTCTGATTCTTTATTTCATCCTATTTTTCCTCTTATTACCGCCTCCTCTGCCTGCCACAGACAATATTGGCCTATCTACGCCGCCTCAAAATGCTCAGCAGCCTCAAGACCTAGTCCCTGGACAGCACACTGAATGATTTCCACAGTGACAGAGAAGAAAATTGCCCGTCGGAAAAATCATGTTTGTCTTCCCATCAGCCCATGGCAGGTCTGGCACACGGGGGTACAGTAGAAATGTCCAAAGATGGAGAAATAAACTATGATGGATGGCCTAATGGTGGCCAGTTCAGCGTGCGGTCAAGATGACATCAGATGCACAAATCTAAAAAAGAAAAAATTGTGCCTGAGAAAAACACACATCACTCCCGTTACTGATTCCCCTTGTGCAAAATTTAGGTCAGATTTGACTATGAAAAACATGAGTGTATGTAGGTAGCCAAATATATCCCACATGAGAGAGGAAAGGTATTAATGATTTAGCAGGTTCAGGAAGAAAACCCTCATGAAAGAAAGATCAGGACCGGACAAGCCTGTTCTTTTAACAGAGTCACTGAAAGGGAATAGAGAAACAGTCCACTGCCCTGGGATGGCGTGAGAAAGCTGTCTCCATCCACACCACGCCTGGTCTCGTGACTACAACCACAGCTCCAGAAGGCTCCTTGTCAGAGGCCATTAAGGCATAGCCCAACACAAGTGGCACACTCAGACACTCGGGAAAATTATGTTTTCAAAACATCCATCACCCACCCTGTAAATAGCCCCAATTCCAGCCAGTGACTGGCGACTTGACTAACTGGAGGAGGCTGATTCCAATGAGCCTAATGTAATGATCCACTCTGGGATGTAATGCGATGTGATTTGTACTGGGCCGGGCTGAAGTTGAGAGTCCGCCTGTTCTAATTCGACGAGGGTCACGGAAAACCTTGCGCCACGTCTCTCCACCTCAGACGGCGAGCTGTGTGAGAACAGCACAGGGGCAGGGAATCCGCTGGGAACCCTGCGAATCACTTAGTTAAATTTCCCCATGACACTACAATCACCGGCGGAACCATTTCGGCTGCAAAATAAGTTGATAGGAGCTCGTTAAAGCTGTGGCAGCACAAGGGCGTCCGGGTAGTGTAGCGGCCTATTCTGTTGCCTACCAACACGGGGATCGCCGGTTCGAATCCCCGTGTTACCTCCAGCTTGGTGGGGCGTCCCTACAGACACAATCGGCAGTGTCAGCGGGTGGGAAGCCGGATGTGGGTATGTGTCCTGGTGGCCGCACTAGCACCTCCTCTGGTCGGTCGGGGTGCCTGTTAGGGGGGGGGTACTAGGGGGAATAGCGTGACGCGCTATGTCCCCCTGGTGAAACTCCTCACTGTCAGGTGAAAAGCAGCGGCTGGCGACTCCACATGTATCAGAGGAGGCATGTGGTAGTCTGCAGCCCTCCCCGGATCGGCGGGGGGGGGGGGTAGCAGGGACCGGGACGGCTCAGAAGAGTGGGGTAATTGCCCAGGTATAATTGGGGGGGGGGTAGTCGTAACACGCAATATAACGCCTGCTGTGTCCCCGTTTGCCTCGGATATCACCAGCCCAACAGTAAAGCATGTTAAAGACAGACAGGTACCAGGTGCCGTATCAGGACTCCGAGCTGAGGCAACATTCCCACGCCCATTACGCACGACTCCCTGCAGGGGAACACTTTCACACTCCTGTGAAGGGAGCGGTGCGCGGGGCATTTAAAGGTGCCTTGTTAAAGTCGTAGTAGGCTATAACTCTGTTCATATCACTTCCCTAATTAGGAACACACACTGCCAAGACCTTTCCCACACAACAAAACCCGCGTCCTATAGATACAACGCAGACCAAGTAGGGAACAACAGACCGAACCGCGCTCGTCTGGCAGCGCAGCTTTTACACAGGGAGGAAACGGACGACTGGTAAATTGTTAATGGAAAGCCAATACCGCCCGCAGAACCGTCTGGACCATCTTGTTTACGGGCCCGTGCGGTGGGTTTTGCGGGGGGGGGTGTTTGCGGGGGGGGGGTGAACGTGAGTGAGAAACGAGTGAGGAATGTGCGGCTTGTCTGCGTGCGTGTGCGTGTGCGCGGCGCTCGCGTCCAGACCGTAAGAGCTCGGGCAGATAAGGACGTCACCTGTCACAACGACAAGGGCGAAGATCGGCGATGCGGAAGAGGAGCGGCGATATGGCGACCGAGCAGCTTGGAGGCATTCGCTGTTCATTTCACCCCCCCCCCCACAAAACCACCTGATAAGTTAAGAAAACTGCATCACTTCACTGTGAGGCATCCTTGAAGATAGGGGGAACGACAACATTTAGGATTTTTGCGCCTATTACAACAGCCAACATCTCAGACGATATCGAGCCTCACGTCACGATATCGATACTATATTGATCTACTGCGCGACTCCAGCTGTATCTGCGCAGGTGCGAACATGGTGGATAAAGACTCACACACTCAACACGTTCTCCATTCTACACTAAAACCCATTAAAACTCCAGCAGGTCTGCCTTGGTGTCACTCCTCTCCATAGCTCGGCATGTGTGTGTGTGTGTTTACCTATTAGCCTACTTAGCTAATAATAGGTAATGGATTTGCATATGAGAGACTCTTTTTCATTTAGGCTGTGAAATGGGATTAGTTCTCCCACCGGCAGTGCACTGTGATGTGTTTTTACCAATGTGTATACATGCATGTGTATGTGTGTGCATTTGTGTGTGTGTGTGCTTGTATATGTCTGTGTGTATGTCATGATAACGGGAGGGGGGGCGGGTGTGTGAAGTACAAGTCTCCTTGAAAAGCAGATGTTGCCCCACCACCCACCCCTCCCACAAAAGCATACGCACAAACTCACCCATCCACCCAGCCCCACCCTCTATTTACCAAAAGGCAAGTACAGCTGGGTGGGTGACTCTGTGTGTGTGTGTGTGTGTGTGTGTGTGTGTGTGACTGTGTGCATGCGCATATTTCTCACTCATGCATATGTGTGAGATATAAGCTCCCACTTGCTCACTGCGGGCAGGCTTGTGTATGTGGGAGTGTGTGTGTGTGTGTGTGTGTGTGAGACTGAGAGTGAGAAAGCGTATGTAGGGGAGAGACAGCCAGTCTTAACTTATGTGTCTGAAGGCCAGCTCCTCCTCCTCCTCCCTCCCATTTTCCATCCAGTCCCCGGCAGCTTGACAAATGGGTGCTCTCTATCTCTCCCATTATCTTACTCTCTAGGCTCTCGCTGCATTGTCCAAGTCTGGCCCAGTCTGGCCCGGCCCACGCTAACGCAGTTACACGAGGCATGCACGTGTACAGACCCTCACCAGGTTCACGTTTCTCTGGGTTTCTTTTTTACTCATTTTCTCATGGGTGCCTCATGGGACACAAGGACATGAGGGGGTGGAGGTCGGCTGGTGGACCTTCACTGGAGAGACATTGAGAGGAGATAGAGGGACATAGCGATAGAGGAGAGAGAGAGAGAGAGAGAGAGGAGAGAGAAGAGAGAGAGACTGAGTGCTGGCCAAGTGGGTTGGCAGGGCAGCAGATTACTTGCTTATCCATGCATGAGCTGCAGCCCCCACCTCCAGCTCCTCCAATCCTCACCAGCCCAAAACCTTCACCTTGTAACTCCCTCGCCCCCACCCCGCATCCTCATCGATCCACTGGCCCACACAGGGCCTCTTATTCCCGGGGCACCTGACGAGGCTAGCAGGCATCTGTGCCATAATGGGCTCGGCTGGGATGAGCAAAAATGGTGGCGGTGGTGGTGGGGGGCGGGGGGAAGGAAAAGTGTCAGTGGTAGTGGGGGAGAACAGGGAGCACAGACAGGGTGAGGGGCCGGGGTGCATTGGGAGAGGGGCGGGGGGTAGAGGGAGTAGTAAGGAGGGCTGCTGGCGTGTGCGCTGCAGCGTCAGCGCTCCTTTGCCATCGCTCATTTGTCACTTCATTTTGCAGATGGCGTGTGCGCTGCGGGGCCATGCATACATAGTTTTCCAGTGCATCAGAAAGGGGCAACAAAAGGGGACGGATGGAGAGAGGGAGGCCGACCGAATGAAGCTGGGAGAATGGAGGAGGGAGACGGAGAGATAGGAGAAAAGAGGAGGAAAAGCCAGAGAGAGAGAGAGACAGACAGACAGAGAGAGCGCGAGAGAGAGAGGAGAGAGAGGAGAGAGAGAAGGAGAAGAACTCATAAGCAGAGAAAAAAGTTCTAAACAGGTTGAGGGTGTTTTCTCATGGATGCTTGCTGGATCTTTCTACCCTGATCTGGTCTTAAAGGCTCTCGTCACTTATAGACACACACACACACACACACACACACACACACACACACACACACACACACACACACACAGACTGGCCCTGTCACACTGCAGTCACTGCCGGGGCCACATTCACAGATGCTCTCAGCGAGGTCCTCAGTCCATTCCTCTACCCCTGGGACAGCTCAGCTCCCCAGTCCACGGGGAGACAGAGACAGGAAATCTGTTCCTTTTCAACTTTAACGGATGAGTGGATCCATATCCAGGACCCAGTTACCCCCCAGCACCCCCGCCCCCCCACCATTTGAGAAGTGACTTCAAATAGACATTTAACAGTACAAAGGAGGAAAAGCGAAATCTTGTGTGTGTGTGTGTGTGTGTGTGTGTGTGTGTGTGTGTGCGTATCTTTCTGTGTGTTAGTGTGTGAGTGTAAAAGCAAGGATCGTGTGTAGATGTATGTAGATCAAAGACTGACAGAAACTGCGCATGTCTCAGAAGAGAGAGAGGAAGAGAGGGAGAGGGAGAAAGAGGGCGAGAGGGAGAGAGAGAGAGAAAGGGACAGGGAGAGAAAGGGAGAGGGAGAGAGAGAGGAAGAGAGGGAGAGAGGGAAAGAGAGAGAGGGAGAGGGAGAGAAAGGGACGGAGAGAGAGGGAGAGAGAGAGGAAGAGAGAGAGATGAAGAGAGGGAGAGGGAGAAAGAGGGCAAGAGGGAGAGAGGGAGAGAGAGAAAGGCAGAGGGAGCGAGAGAAAGAGGGAGAGAGAGAAAGGGAGAGGGAGAGAAAGAGAGAGAGAGAGAGAGAGAGAGAGAGAGAGAGAGAGAGAGAGAGAGAGAGAGAGAGAGAGAGAGAGAGAAAGGGAGAGAGAGAGAGAGAGAGAGAGAGAGAGAGAGAGAGAGAGAGAGAGAGAGAGAGAGAGAGAGAGAGAGAGAGAGAGAGAGAGAGAGAGAGAGAGAAGAGAGAATGGGCTTGAGAGGGTGACACCCAGAGGTCCCAGAAGTGTGCTGGCCATTAATAAACATGATCATAAATGTTTAATCCCTATCCGTTGGATAGCAGGGGAATCCTCATGGGTGGTATGGGCGATCTCACACAAGTGTGCTCACACACACACACACGCACACACACAACAGATTGGAGTGACTGCAGGAGCAAGGTCTGAAGTGCTCCATATGGGGTGAACATCTATTCAGAGGGACATTGGATTTCTCTCTCGAGCAGCCCAGTCTGTCTCAGTACATGACCAAGCACTGCCCTGCCCATGAGCACTGCCCTGCCCATGAGCACTGCCCTGTCCACGAGCACTGCCCTGCTCCAGTACTGCCCTGCCCATGAGCACTGCCCTGCCCCAGTACAGACCACTGCAGCTCTCTCTCTCCTGCGCCACACGTCTTTCTCTCTGCTGGATGACGTCTCTCCTCCTCTGTCTCTCCTGTGTGACTAACGTCTCTTCTCGTCTTTTCTCCCGTATATGTGAATGGTGTGATGTGAGTCTCCCCTGTGTGCATGTGTAGTCTGTCCTCCTGTCAGGTCTCCATAGTAACGGTGGTGGCGTGGCTCGGGTCCTGGGCTGTGTTGGTGGCATCTGGACACTGCTTGGCATCCTCCTCATCATATTCTTCATATATTTTATGATTCCATTATAACTCTGTTGTCCTCTTTCAGGGGAGTATTGTGTATATTGTGTACACACAACATCCACTGCACACCTGTCCATCTTGGGGGAGAGATCCCTACTCCGTTGCTCTCCCTGAGGTTTCTTCCCGTTGTTTTTCCCCGATAAAGATTTTTTTTTAATTTAGGGAGTTGTTCCTTATCTGATGCGAGGGGTCTAAGGACAGGAAGCTGTGTTGCTGTAAAGCCCCCTGAGGCAAATTTGCAATTTATGATAACGGGCAATACACATAAAACTGACTTGACTTTCTTTATGATAACTTGTGAGAATTTAGACATGACTTCGGTTAAATAGATCACATGGTAGGCTGTCTCTGGTGGACATGGGGCAATAATATCCCTTAAGAGCAGAATGAACCCTGTGTGTCCTTAGTCAGCCTGCACCAGCTCAGATACACTCATCCATCCATCCATTATCTGAACCGCTTATCCTGCTCTCAGGGTCGCGGGGAGGCTGGAGCCTATCCCGGCAGTCATTGGGTGGCAGGTAGGGAGACACTCTGGACAGGCTGACGGGCCATCACAGGGCCCCCCCACACACACACACACATTCATACCTAGGGACAATTCAGTATGGCCAATTCACCTGACTTTGCGTGGGTTTCCTCTGGAGCCCTGGAGGAAACCCACGCAGACACGGGGAGAACATGCAAACTCCACACAGAGGACGACCCGGGATGACCCACCAAGGCTGGACTACCCCAGAGCTCAAACCCAGGACCTTCTTGCTTTGAGGCGACCGCGCTAACCCTTGCGCCACCGTGCCGCCCCCGATATACTCGTCTGTGAACGTTCTCATTTATCCAGGTCATGGTTATCCAAAGGACTTGAATCAAGTGCAACTGGACTTGGTATATATCCGTGAAGACGTTTCGCCTCTCATCCAAGAGGCTTCCTCAGTTCGTACCTTTCTGACTAGACCAAGCTAGTCTGACTGGCTGGTGATGAGACTCAGTATTTATCCTGTAGGAGTCGTTGTCAGAGCTATAGATATGTGAGGCTCTTTGTGATCCGATGTTTCGCGACGGGCGTTGGTAAACATCGGATCACAAAGAGCCATGCATATCAACAGCTCTGATAACGGCTCCTAGAGGATAAATGCTGAGTCTCATCACCAGCCAGTCAGACTAGCTTGGTCTAGTCAGAAAGGCACGAACTGAGGAAGCCTCTTGGATGAGAGGCGAAACGTCTTCACGGATATATATATACCAAGTCCAGTTACACTCGATTCAACTCCTTCGAATACCCAGATATACTCACTCTTAAAAAATAAAGACACTTAAAGAAAAACCTCTTCCGCCCCAGGCTACGGTGTGACCCCTCATGTACCTGCATTAGGACCTGAACAACACCCCGCGCAGGACCGAAAACGTGGTAAAACAACAACATCGATGGATAACGACAACATGAGCGTATCTTAAATCAAAGTCAACGCAGCCCTCTCGCAGCAAATGTCAGCGGTGCTTTGATGCCGCCGTGATTCTGTTGTGTCAGGGGTTTCCTGTCTTGAATCTGACACTGCCTGCTCCTCACTAACACTCTCTTCTGAGTGACGCCTCTGCTGTCTGGGGGGGGGGGGGGGTGTGTCTGCTTCTGACACCGTAAACAAACAGCCGAACTACAAGGAGGCCTTCAGGGCTAATTACCAGCTAACTTCTGCACCACGCTAACAAACAACACTGGGAGGAGGAGGAGGAGGAGGAGGAGGAGGAGGAGGGGCGGGGGGAGTGGGGGCTGACAAACAAGAGTCACGTGTGCAGACGCGAGGGCGCACACACACACGCACAGACACACACACAGACCCCAGACAGAGGCAGACATGAGCGCGCGCACACACAGTCTGCACCCCCTAATGGAAACAATGAGACTTTCTGCAGCAGTTGATGAACCAGGTGTCACATCCCCGGGCGAGAGGCTGAGTCACCCCATAATACCCGGCCTTTTATAAGATCTTCCTCCCAAACGACGACAGACGTGTGCAGCTTGTGTGTGTGTGTGTGTGTGTGTGTGTGTGTGTAGGCTACATGTGCAACGCAGAGAACGAGAACAACGTTAACACAACTGTGTTGGTGGTGCATTGAGAGAAACGATAGGCAGCTGGAAGTTGTAACAACAACTGTGAGGTGTGTCGTCCATATGGGAAAAGCTGCATTACAGTATAAGTGATCATATTTTTTGCAATGTTGTGCGTGCAGGGTGCACCGGGAAGCTGACTCCTCTACCTGGCCGTCTCGTGTGGTGTATGTGATGCCCTGAATTTCCCCAGTTCCACTTATATTGTGTGTGCTGTGCTGTCAAATGCTCTCACGCTTGCTCAGCATCTCCGCATACCCCACTTCCTCTCTTCCCCTCCCATACAGTTACCCCCTCCCCCCTCCCTGCCATCTCTCGCTCCCTCCCCAAACTGATGGAGGATTTAATAAGCTCCCCTTGTCACACAGGTAACACACAAACACTTTTGTTTTTTTGGATTTCCCCCCCCTTTTTTCTCCCCAATTGTATCTGGACAATCACCCCACTCTTCCGAGCCGTCCTGGTCGCGGCTCCACCCCCTCTGCCGATCCGGGGAGGGGCTGCAGACCACCGCATGCCTCCTCCGATACATGTGGGGTCACCAGCTGCTTCTTTTCACCTGACAGTGAGGAGTTTGGCCAGGAGGACGTAGCGTGTGGGAGGATCACGCTATTCCTCCCAGCCCCCAGCCCCCCCCAAACAGGCGCCCCGACCGACCAGAGGAGGCGCTAGTGCAGTGACCAGGACACATACCTGCACCCGACTTCCCACCCCCCCAATTGTGTCTGTAGGGACGCCCGACCGAGCCGGAGGTAACACGGGGATTCGAACCGGGACCCCCTGTCTTGGTAGGCAACAGAATAGACCGCCACGCCACCCAGACGCCCCAACAAACACCTTTTTAAACGATTGGTCAAGGTGTTTTTTCTTAGCGGGGTTGCCTGTTTGACTATTTGTTGCCTTCCATCTTCCCATCTCTCCCACGTGCCCGGACTCCTCGGCCATCTCCAACCCGCTGAACGTGATGCATCACGTGACGCCGGGCATCCAATTCCAGCCTCAACCCCGCTGACCTCCTCTCTAAACACATGCAAAACGAGCGCCGGGTGATTCGAGACAAACAGCAAGCTATCGGGGAGTCCTCAGACACCCTGGTCTGTTTGAGATGTTTGCAAACAACTGATATGTCTGTCTATCTGAACCCAGTAAATACCCGATAATGTACGTCTACTGATATTCTGTGTTTTAAGACGGGGCAAGTTTTGGGGAAGGTCGCAGGGTTAACAACGTAAACAGTAACAACAGAGGAGGTGTCGGTGTTGTAATGTAAATATAAAGTGGTATCTCCTGCCTGTGTAGGTCTTGTTGATAGCAAGGGGCCATCCAGGATGCTCTGGACGGCCTTGTCCACCGACAAGCCAGTACACACAGCCATGTGTGAAGGACGGCGTATTCATTAACAGGCATGCGGACCGCAGATAAAACCAACACACACCTCCTCAGTATGCAAATGCAGACTGACTTGGCAAAAACAGACAAAGAGAGATCTTCCTGCTCTCAGCGGGGAGGGAAGCAATTTCAAACTTCGTTTTTGTTCTCCTCCAAGAGAGGGTGAAATGAAATATCATGCATGTGCACTGCAGAAAAACAACCACAGCAAAAGCAACCCCTAGTCGAACACTGCATTTCTCAGAGTATGAAGCGGGGCAAAACGAAGAACTACTGACATCTTTATGCATGCTCAATAATCCAAGGGCTATTGAGCGGCAAAGTAAGACTGTCTCTAACTTAACTGGGGGGGTCGAGTTCAGCCAGGGATGTGCAACATGACCCAGAAAGGGCTGGTGTGGGTGCAACACCTTGGTCTACAAATCAAGGTCCTTGACTAATAGAATCAGGTGTGTAACTGCTCAGTTGGAACAAAGACCTGCACCCACACCGGCCCTTATCATGTTGCCCACCCCTGGTTCAGGCCCTCAACGGCAAGCATCCGCCCTGGTGAAGCGTCCTTGAGCAAAGTCAATGGATCCCTACCAGTCTCAGGGGTGCTGCTCTCCAGCTGACCCTGCAGTTTTTCCTCCCAGTGTAGGTGGGTAATGGTTTTCCACCCCAGGGAAATCACATTATTATCTCTATCAATGAAAACTTAAGGAGTGTGACCACATTTCCTTAGTTAAAGACACCGACAGCTGAACGGCAGAGCGAGGAACGCTTTGAACTTGGCCACCTCATCCCTTGGTCTACCAATTTACACTAGGGCCTGGACTTGTCTGTCAATTTAGGACTAGGGTCAATCTCTATGTAAAGGTAACTTTGGAAAAAATCTGTCTGGCCCCTTAGGGTCTGCTGGCCCCGATAAGGCGAAGCCAGGCAGGCTCAGGAAAGTTACACATCCTCCCCCAGTGATAAGTCATTATTCTTTCTACTGAGCATCAACCGAGATAGGGCATTCCTCCTCTGCACAACTAGGTGGATGGAAGATAGATGGCACTGCTCTAACACTAAACTGCTTGTGCATTTAAGTGTACTTGCATGCACACAGACGCACACACTCAAACTCCTATGTACATATTCACATGCACACTTGCTCACTCAGACGTTGTCCATCCTATGCCAACATGGTGGCTGGGTGTCCTGTGGGCACTGACAGACAAGAGGCTGTTTTTAGTCAGGGGGTTTAGGGATAACTAATCAATGGCTTTAATCAAATAAGAATGCGGCAGTTGAGAGGCTGCGCACAGTGCCGAAGTCTCACACTTCAGGGCGCTCCTTCCATTTATCACACTCCTGCTCCTCTATCGATCTCAGAATAAAGGTCTGGGGAGAAGTACCAATGAATTAATTTCAGCACGAGGTGCATTGCAGAAATCTCTGCACGGCAGCAATTTGTGTAAAGTCCTTATTCTTGAGCTGAGTATGCTGCCTCTAACACAGATGACGGGTCGACATATGTGCCATGGACCAGGCAGTCTTTTGCTTTCTCCGTGTGAAAGGAAGCACTGAAGGTGAGAGAGGTGAACACTGCAGACATTAAGCCTCTGTCGCACTCTTGGAGAGATTACAATGCCTTAAAAACACACGCCTGTATCTTGTGCTGTGGCGCCACACTGACCTCTAGTGGTCAGCCGTGGTACTGACCCTGTCGCGCTGACTGGTAAAGGAATAAAGATGTGTATGTAAGGAAAGACTAAACAGTGGATCATGTCTTTCTTCAAAACACCACCCAAAAACACCACAATTGAAACACTTTTGACATAAACTGAAAACCTAACATCACCCCCCCCCCACCTCCACTATATCCAAAATCATCATTCCAACTTACATTAACAAAATTCCAATGGATCAGGTGGCTAAACCAGACCGCCAGTCTAACACTTATTATTCAAGTGGAAAGGACCCTCTCGTCGAATGCACACAGACTATAGGAGAAAAAACGTCCATCACTATGGAGCAGAATCACGAGATAGGTGGATCCCACCTCATGCCATTGTAAAAACCCTTTTACAGGGCAGAGTCTCAGACTAATTGACTTCTTCACAATGGGGAACTTCGCTCTTTCTGACTTACAACCTGAACTGCGCCCCACGTAATCTCTACCACCTGGGCATAACTGGTAATGAATTGTTCCAAGCCCTGGAGTGAGGCACTCTCATACTAGTCGGGCATGCAAGGGTAATCCTCCACTAAAGGTCAGCCTCTGTAAATCTATGTCCCCCGGGGGGGGGGGGGCGTCTGGGGGTTTCTGTGGGGTACGATATACCAGTCTGACGCAAGTCTAGACATTACTGCAGGCCACAGCGCCATCAGAGGCTTACTGCACTGACTTGTAAGTCTGGCAGAAAGAGAGGCGCACAAAGGTCAGTCAGTACAGCTAGATATTATTCGTCTTAAGAGTCATAACCTTACCTTCCCTTTTGCCTATATTTCCCAGCCACGATCAAACTTAGCACATACTTCTGCTCCTAACTAGAATAATGAAATCAACCTACGTAGGCGGGTATGCTCTTTTCTGCCAAAGTGAAATAACTACAAAACGTCGAACCTCTGGTAGTTTGGGATTTATCTTTTCTCAATTGTAAGGGAGTCTAACACTCTGTGTGTGTGTGTGTGTGTGTGTGTGTGTGTGTGTGTGTGTGTGTGTGTGTGTGTGTGTGTGTGTGTGTGTGTGTGTATTGCTATCATTGTGAGGGCCGCCCCTTGACAGCCCACTTTTGCTTTAAGGACGAAGTCCTCACTACTTCAAGTGGCTATTTAAGGGTTAAAATGTAGAGTTTAAGGTTAAGGTTAGGATTAGATTAAGGTAAAGGTTAAGGTTAGGCATGCAGTTCTGATGGTTTACGTTTGGGCCAGGGAATGTAGTCAGTGAGGGGTCCTCACAACTATATAAACACCGTGTGTGTGTGTGTGTGTGGTTTTTCCTGTGCGTTAACATTTGGATTAAGAGGCTAAAATAATGTAAAAAAGGTAGTAATATGCATGATGCATTACAAGCCGCCGCTTTTCTCTCTACTGTTAGGGGAAGTGCTGACATGGCCTCAGGAGACACCGTCATGGGGCTCATGAATCGAATGACTCCTTCATGTGGTGCTCCTTGACAGTAGCCAGGCCCTACACACACAGGGCTACAGACAGCAGCCCTGTGTGTGAGGTCTGTGCCGAGTAAGCCCTTCCTCCCGCCATACCACATCCCTGGCCGTGGAGGGCGGCGAGCATCCTCCCCTAACCTGTCCCTGTTGGACATTTGACGAAAAAGAAAAAAAAAAGGTAAAAGAACATCCCCGTTGCTCTCTCACCACCTTATTTTGGTTCTGAGCCAAGCCCCAGATGGCTGTTTCTAAACATACATCAACTTCCGTCGTTGAGGATTTGTCGTTCCTTGCTTCGTTTAAGTTTATGTCAGGACTTCCTAGCCGGGGAGGTATTTAGGTTGTAAAAAAAAACACCTTTATTGCCAGGTGTGAGAGAGTTATGCTTCATATAGTGTGTGGAATTGACCTTAAGTTTGCTTATCAGGTCCTCTTGAAGCTTGAGATACGAAAACCAAGTTTATTGGCGAACTGCTTGACTGTGAAATTGCTTGTTTTTTTTTTCATTTTACCTTCATGTAAACACCCTAGATTTAATTTATTTCACTACGCCTGAGAATTACAGGGAATCTTACTTATCAGTTTAATACAGCTGATGAGAATGTACTTGGGTATAATCCACTGTGCCTAAAAAAGTCTGAAATATTGTTCGGCGTTTTTATTTGCTAACGTCAGTTGTTTGGTGAAAAGTGACCATCTAATACACAAGCTGTGCTCTCTCTATGAGATATATTATTATTCAAAACCATGTTGATCCTGCCTGCTCTGAGGTCCATAGCTGTAGAGTGTGTGTGTGTGTGTGTGTGTGTGTGTGTGTGTGTGTGTGTGCACGCGCACACATGCATGTGTGTAAGGAGTCACCTGATCAGGCACGGATCAGGATTCATGACAAGAGGGGAAAAGAACTGATGCACCTTCAACTTTTATTCAGCTTCACAACTCCTGCAGTGGACATTGGTCTATCAAAACAGACTATGGTTTCCTAGTAGTATGTCTCAACACAAATGCACTAGAGGTATGAAATGAATAAGAGAAACAGGAAGGTTGAAAGAGGGCTGCAAGCCTGCATGCACAGAAATATGGAGTACGTGGACTCATTCTAACGGTAAGTGCTGTACAAACTCTCCTGCTAGTTTTCAAACATGGGCCAGTTAATTCGCTGTTCAAGGCGCAATCCTTTTTCACAGAGCCGCCTTTAAACGGGGGGGGGGGGGGGGGGGGGCACAGTGGGTAAATGTAAATAACAAATCTATTCAACAAAAAAAAAGAAAAGAAAAGAAAAGGCACAACGCCCATCCTCAACAGCCACCTCGAACAAGCTTGGGGTAAAATGCAGGCTTAAAGTCACCATAAACCAAGAACTACGAGTCCCAAAGTTGCATCCGGCAAAGTGCTTTGTGGATGGATGGCAAAGCAGCGATTTGAGTTTCGAGACTGTCAAATCGACTGCGGTGACAGCACGACACGTGTATGAGTCTGTGTGAAACAAGTCTTAGCTTCCGCCGGTCCTGGGTCAGAAAATACAGTCCTAAAGCGTGTGTGTAAACAAACAAAGCATGTTTATTTCAAACTAAAACAAAATGCACCCGACATCTGGAACATCCCTCTGTTTTTTTTTTCCTCTCCTCCCATCTGGCATGTAATTTTCTGTTTGAATTCACTGCGTTATGAGAAACAAATCACAGACATTTATTTTTGGGGATACAACATTTGCACGTTTTCATCTTTCAAAATTGTGTTTTTGTCCATTTATAAGCAGCTTTACTGGTCTCACTGTCTGATGGCCTATGGGGTTTGCTTAGAAACAGGAAGCATAAGAGGACACCACAAAAACATTATTTCAAAACTTTGCAGCAGCGTTTTAAAGGAGGAGGCAGAAACGGGCCAGCGACTGTTTCAAGTATCATGTATAACTGGGTTCAATCCATTGTTGGAACAGCCAGGACTCCTCACTCTTCCATAGGAAGGTCAAAACTCTTCTCCATCTCCACTTACATTTGAAACATTTTGGCAGGCAATTCATAAAAATTCATTGAGCTTAGATTAATTGAAATGGGTGGGGTGGCATTAAAACTTAAAAAAAGTAAAATGAAATAAAATACAAACAAAATAATCTACCCATGATTCATCTAATGAGCCATCTATTGAAGTACACTGGTATTGGTGAGAGATAAAATCATTTGTTACTGGTTATCAGACGATAACTGATGTGAGTCATTACTCGCCATGTCCCGTGTGGTTTGCTGACATGAGTACAGAGAAGAAGAGACAACTTTACAAAATGATCTTTTACCTACTGAGTGATGATTATGTCCCCTCAGTGTCTGTGTCAGTGTCTACCACTGGCTGACTCTCAGCTTCCTCCATGGATTCACTCTGTTCATTGTTTATGTCCTTAGGGGAGGCAAGTTGCTGCTGCTCCGGATCACTTTGGGGTTCCTCAGGGTTTGATATAAGGGCTGGTGACAGTGTGGGGTTAGGGATGGTGGGTGAGACGGAGTGAGAGGGAGCCTGTTCTGCCACGGGCTCAGGGGAAGCACAGGGAGTGGGCTCTGATGAGGGCACCGGTGAGGGCACAGCCATAACACTATTGTCCATCCCAGGTCCATTGAGCCACTGAGGTCGGGGAGGGGAAGGCCTTTCTTGTGAGTCCTCCTGGTCCACCTGTGGGTTCTCCTTCTCCTCCAGAGATTTAGTCATCTCTTCAGGGAGGCTGGAGGCTTGTTGAAGGGCCATGGGTGAGTCCTGGGATGAGGCCATGACCAGCAGTGAGTCTTGGGGTGGAGTCTCTGCTTGTGGAGAGGCCATGACCTTGGAAGGTGAGTGGGTGGTGGGCTGGGGCTGTGTGGGTTGAGGAGACTCACACAAAGGTGATGACTGGCCTTGAGAGGGAGTCTCAGTAAGTACACTCTGAACCTTGCTCTCAGGCAGTTGGGCCTGAGACAAAGTCTGAGACTGGACCGGAGTTTGTGACTTGGGCACAGGCATAGCTCCTTGGCTCTGTACTGGAGGTGGAGACTTGGTTGGAGCCTGAAGCAGTGGCTGGGTCAGGCCCAGAGTAGGAGATGGTTTGGCCTGATTTAGAGGAAGAAGTGGGGACTGGAATCTTTGCTGCATCTGGGGGTTAAGTTTGAGTGGGGCCAGCAGTTTGCCTTGGTTTAGGGTCAGGTTGGGGTTGAGGGGAGGAGTTGGCAGCAAGGGTGTTGGTAGAGGCAAGAGGGGTGTCCAGCCCCCACGCTCCCTCTCTTTTTCCCGGTCTCTCTCTCGCTCCCGCTCTCTGGTGCGGTCACGGCCACGCTCCCTTTCTCTTTCTCTTTCCCTCTCACGCTCCCTCTCCCTTTCTCTCTCACGCTCTCGGCTGTGGCGGTTGCCATTCATCTCTCTCCGAAAGTCAAAATCTCTTTCGTCCCTGTCTCTTTGCCGGTCCCATTGGCGTCGGCGGTCATCCAGGTCTTGATGCAGGTCACTTTCAAAAGGTGCTGCGGCAGCACCACTACGATTCCAGGGCTGTGGTCCCCCAACTGCTCCCGGAACACCAGAGGTGGCAGTTGCTGGTCCTGCTGGCCCGGGCCGATTCTCAAAGCGGTTGGGGAAGTTCTGTCCAGGGGTGGGCCGCTCCTCTGGGAAGCCTTTTGGACCACTGGATGCCTGTGGGCCTCCCCTCATGCTGTCTCGTTCATCAAAATCACCTCTGGTCTGGCTCCAGCGGCTATCTGGAGTAAAGCCTGCCAGGGCCTGCAAGCGTCCAACTAGGCTGGTTCGGGATGGCTGAGTCCCTGGAGTTTGGAGCAAGGCAGGTCTAACTCCTCCACCAACTGGTCCTCCTCCTACTCCACCAACTGGTCCTCCTCCTACTCCACCAACTGGTCCTCCTCCTACTCCACCACCTCCTCCCAGGTGCTCTCGGTGCTCTGGGGGAGGGGTCCTTAGCAGGCCGGTGCTCTGCTTCTCTGGTGGGGGAAAGCGGTAATCCTGGTCCTGGCCTTCATCAGCCCCAGAGGAGGGCTCATCCTCTGCCTTAGATAAGTTATCATTGGGAGGGTTAGGGGCCCTGGTGAAGGGTTCCATCTGGGGGAAGGGGGCCCGAACACGGGCTTGGGACTGAAGTGAGGCATCCATGAGACCAGCAACTTGCTGAGACAGACCCTGCTGCATCAGAAGAGGGAAACGAGCCCCGGCCCCCGGCTGGAGGAGGTTCGGCCGTAGGTCTAGGGGCAACAGGCCCGGCATCCTCTGGCCTGGTAGACCAGACTGCAGTGGGTGAGTGAGGGGGTTGGGAGGGTGCATACCAAGGAGACCCATTCCGCTGCGGACTGCATTCTGCATACCTGGAGAGAGAGACAGCACATAATGGAAAAATGATACAAAGTTCTTACTGATTGAAAGTAACAAAGCAATCCACCTGACCTGTCTAAAATACTAAAACGATGAAAATTACTTTCACACTGCAAGCAAAGCATGCAACCCAATAGAAATCTTTGATGAGCTATCGTCCCAAGTTAAGGACAAATGTGTGGCACTACCTTGCAGAGTCAGCTCTGCAGCAGCATCCATGCCTTCAATGACAGACTGTGGTGTTTTGTCATTGGTGGCCTGCTGAGTCTGGACTCCCACTGGGTTGAAAACACCTGCTCCGGGAATACCTGAGGGCATGAAGCTGCCAGGGATGGAGCTGTTGGGAGGCATCATGGCTCCGTATGGAGAATCCTTGACATTTTCCTGGCTAGATGTCATGGAAGGCTGCACAAGGGCTATAAGCAAATACAGGAGAAATAAATTAAAAACAGACCAAAAAAGCTAAATGTCTTTTTTCCTTATCTGAAGATAATGCATACTTACATGTAGGTGCTGAAGTCATGCCTGCTGTCTGGGCTGCCTGCATGAAACCTGTGGGAGGGTTTCCAAAAATCCCCACCGTTAGCTTGTTAACTTGTTAACCTGTGACTTTCATTAAAATTGATCATTTGTGTTTACCTGGGGGAGGCTGTGAGGCATTGAAACCTGCCCTGATGAAGGGTGGTGGTGGCCCATAGCCTGGTGGGGGTATGCCCATAGAGACAGGGAAGGATGGAGGCACCAGCCCCACAGCAGCAGGGACAGCCTGGGCTACAGGCAGCTGGACAAAAAGGATCACAGGAGTCAGAACAGAAAAAAACGCAACTAAGAAACATATACTAGGTGAGTGAATTATATCATGGGGTGACTTTGTGCCACTCGGTACATCCAAAAACATCTCTGCGACTGTTTTTTGGACAACTGCTTTATCAACTGGGATGAAAAGAGAATTCATTTTGAGTTAGGCGTAAACCAACACTTAAATGGCTCTAGAGTGGGTGAGCAGTCAAGTCAAGTCAATTTTATTTGTATAGCCCAATATCACAAATTACAAAAAAAGCAGTAAAAGATTTTCCTATAACAACAAGTGTTTCCTGTTGTTTTTATTGTCATCATGTCTCCTACTGTCTTTACAGTACCTTGTTGTAAGCGGAATTTACCCCTGTGGGACAATAAATGACTGAACTGAACTAAGAACACAGATTCAAGTAAACAGATTACTCTGAGGTGCAGGAGGCCAAGTTTGACCCCATCTCCTTGGGCCCCAAAGCTTGTTGTTTACAATTATCCTCTGTCAGGTCAGGGCCCAGCTTTAGAATGAAATTAGATAAGATTTCAGACCAAATAGTCCTAATGCTGATGGAGCCAGTGCCACTTGTAGCCCAGAAAAAAACAGGGGTGTTATTTCCTGCTGTCACTCAGCCACTTCACTAAAAGGTCTAAGAAAAAGGTTTCAGGAAGCTGACACCTGAATCTTAATGCAAACAGGACTTAACACCGCCGAACAGCAGCTAGTTCTAATTACAGGAAGTTAAAGTCAATTTCACCTGTATAACAAATTATCACAAATTACAAACTGCCTCAGTGGGCTTTAAAGCAATATAAGACCCTGTACTTAGACCCTCGCATCAGATAAGGAACAACTCCCTAAAAAACCCTTTAACAGGGAGAAAAAAATGGGAAGAAACCTCAGGGAGAGCAACGGAGGAGGGATCTCTCTCGCAAGACGGACAGACGTGCAATGGATGTTGTGTGTGCACAATTTACAGAAAACAACATTTAAAGCGGATAACAGAATTATAATGGAATTATAAGATATATGAAGAATATGATGAGGACGCCAAGCAGTGTCCTTGGCCAAGAGGTGAAATATAAAGAGAGAAAAGTAAAGGGTCAAGACCTGAGCCCTGAGGCACGCCATATTTAACGTCAGAGAATTTTGATGTAACATTATTATAACAGACACAGTGTGTTTTTCCGGATAAACAGGACTTAAGCCAAGAGAGCTAAACCAGAGACACCAAAATTACAATTTATTATGTCTACTAGTATACATTGGTCAATGATGTCAAAGGCTGCACTGAGGTCCAGTAGTAGAAGCACAGAGGTGGAATCAGAGTCCATAGCTAGTAGCCAGACCACTCTGGTCAGAGCAGTTTCAGTTGAGTGACAGGCCCTGAAAGCCCATTGAAAGGGTTTAGATAGTTTTCTTCTATATGGGTCGAAAGTTGTTGATACACAACTCTCTCTAGTACTTTAGAAAAGAATGGAAGATTAGAGACTGGTCGATAGTTATTAAGAGACCCTGGATTGAGGTACAGTTTCATAAGTAGAGGTTTGACCACAAAGAAGGTTGAATCAGTTCATCTGGATACGTTTATTGACAGATATGTTTCATCCCTCAACTAACAAAAGTGACATCTTCAGTCTAAACTGACTGTAAGTATCCACACCCCTTATAAACAATCTACTACAACTACTTTCGGCTGCTCCCGTTAGAGCTCATTTATGCTCAACGTTAAATACGTATACGTAGTATATGGACGGAGCCTTCTGTCCGTACTCTGCATTCACTTTGTCCGTATTTCTGCACGTTTTCTGGGAGCTTGCGGATCCGTACAAATAGAGCAGTACCACCGGAAATACCACAGGAAATCATGGGGGCAGTGTAGTTAATAGCTTACGCGCGACCAGCCAGCAACACACAACAAAGAAGATGAAGAAATGGCAGAACTTTTTGAGGAAAGGCTGTCAAAAGTATTGGAAGTAACGTTTGTCGTCAATTTCTCTCATAGGTAAAATCAGGGAGAAGAATTCTCCGTCCACATGCCGCGATGTATTTAATGGCTGCACAGACCACCACCGTCTACTACGCTGCCTCTTTTTTAACAGATACATGATCATGATCTCCTCCACCGTCGCCATGTTTGCTCTCTTCTTCTTCATGTGAATTTCCGGCAGCCTAGACACCTTACCTCTGAACTTAACTCTTAACTGCCCTCTAGTGGATGTATTGCTTAACAACCATGCCAAGGTAAAAAACCGGATGGGATGTATGTGGGCAGTGACGTTTAGAACATCTGAAACGGATGTATCTATTTACGTACATAACGGGAGCATAAATGAGCCTTTAGGGGTCGCAACAGCAGATCATCCGTTTCCATTTCTGCCTGTTTTCTGCATCTTCCTTTGTCACACCAGCCACCTACATGTCCTCTCACCACATACATAAACCTCCTCATTGGCCTTCCTCTTTTCCTCTTCCCTGTTAGCTCCATATTCAGCATCCTTCTCCCAATATACCCAGCATCTCTCCTCCACACACGTCCAACCCATCTCAATCTTGCCTCTCTTGCTTTGTCTCCAGACCGTCCAACCTGAGCTGTCCCTCTAATATACTCGTTCCTAATCCTGTCCTTCTTCATCACTCCCAATGAAAATGTTAGCATCTTCAACTCTGCCACCTCCACCTCCTGTCTTTTTTTGTGCCACTGTCTCCAAACCATATAACATAGCTGGTCTCACAACCATCTTGTAAACTTTCCCTTTAACTCTTGCTGGTACCCTTCTTTTGCAAATTACTTCTGACACTCTTCTCCTCCCACTCCATCCTGCCTGCACTTTCTTCTGCACTCTCCGTTACTTTGGATAGTTGACCCCAAGTATTTAAACTCATATGCCTTTGTCACCTCTACTCCTTGCATCCTCATCATTCCACTGTCCTCCCTCTCATTCACGCATATGTATTCCGTCTTGCTCAGACTGACTTTCATTCCTCTTCTCTCCAGTACATACCTCCATCTCTCCAGGCTCTTCTCAACCTGCACCCTACTCTTGCTACAGATGTCATCTGCAAACAACATAGTCCACGGAGACTCCTGCCTGATCCCGTCCGTCAACCTGTCCATCACCATTGCAAACAAGAAGGCTCAGAGCCGATTCTTGATGTAATCCCGTCTCCACCTTGAACCCATCTGTCATTCCAACCGCACACCTCACCACTGTCACACTTCCCTCATACATATCCTGCACCACTCCTACATACTTCTCTGCAACTCCCGACTTCCTCATATAATACCACACCTCTCTCGGCACCCTGTCATATGCTTTCTCTAAATCCACAAAGATACAATGTAACTCCTTCTGGCCTTCCCTATACTTCTCAATCAACATTGTCAAAGCAAACATCGCATCTGGTGGCCATGTGCACTACTCACAGAGGATTTGGAAATCCTCTGTAAATAGTACACATGGGCATTGAAATTAGATAATGGTCACGCCCAAATTTGAATATGAAACTAGTCGTTGGCTTCGGTCATTATGCAACTGTATTGTACTGTATAGTTTATAAAGGGTGGGGATACCTGCAGTCAGTTTAGACTGAAGATGTCACTTAGTTGAGGGATGAAATGTATCTGTCAATAAACGTATCCAGATGAACTGATTCAACCTTCTTTGATTTTATTACCTGGATTATTCAGTATGCATCAAGACAAGGTTTGACCACAGCTATATTAAAACTGCTGAGAAAAGGGCCAGTAATAAGTGATAAATTGACAATGTCTAGCATTGTAGGTCAAGTCAATTTTATTTGTATAGCCCAATATCACAAATTACAAATCCCAGGAAAGGCCAGAGGTCTTTAAAACGTTTTGCTGGTAAAGGGTCAAGTAAGGCAACTGGTTGGTTTAGAAGCTGACACAACTTAGTCAAAATATCAAGAGATTGTCTCAAAAGCTGTAATAACAGGGACTATTGTATAGAAACAGTGTTGTGTTTTATTCTGTTGAGGGATACACTCTTCAGAAGGGGGAACAAGCAGAAGGTTTCAAGACTATCAAATTTACCTTTTACAATAAAAACACATTCCATAACTGCAATGCAATGTTCAAAATTGTAGGGTTTCTGAGTATAATGTGCACAAGAGACTGTTCAGGCATGGACCAACTAATGTTTGGCTTTGGTACTGTCTCAGTACCTGTACAGGCATCATGGTGACCTGTTGGCTGTAGGCCTCAGTCTGGGTGTTTGAGGCAGCTACAGTCTCAGTTGCTGGCTGGCTTGGGGCTTCCTTGGCTGGCTCAGTATTTTTAGCTGCCTCCCACTCTGTGGAGACAGAGATAAAAGGATGAAAATATAGTTTAAAAACATTTATCTACTTCTCTGTTTGGGGTTCAGGAGATTAGTTATGTTTATTCATCTCAATCTTTCAAACAAGGGTTTCTCAATTGACATTTCTTTCAGGGTGATGCCATCTCCTTCTTTTCCGGGTTGTTCAAATGGAAGCCCCCACTCAGCCGTTAGCAAAAAGCAGTGATGCGCTGATGCCCCCCCCCCCCCACACACACACACAAACCGTTTGCTGACAGTGTAAGCATGGAGAGTTATGAAAATGCTAAAAGAAAGTCCAGAAACCTCTGTCAGGTTACATGAGATAAAGTTTTTAGAAGGGCTTGGGAAAATAGCATTTAGACGCTAAAACATATGTACTTCGACCAAAATTTGAATTTTCAGATTTGAATATACAAGGAACACTACTGGGAAACCACAGAATGATATAAAAACCTCACAAATACACAAAAAATTGGAACTCCCATTTAAATGATTTGGTATTACCACAACAAAGCAAACAACTCGTGGTGGACTGAGGTGAGAAACAAATCTACTTAGAACAAATGTCTTTTTTCAGATATTTCCATTATGGTCTCACAGAGTGCCAGTTATACTTACACATGGAGAAGCGTTACTTTTAAGTTAACTATTCTTGCACTTGCGCTAATGAAAGACAGTCAATTGATAACAGTGTTTCTCACCATCATTGACAGTCTCCTGGTCAATTATGCCCCCTTCAGCGAATCCATCAAGGTCATCCACCTTCACCTTCTCCCAGGGAATGTAGGTGACGCCCAGGTCCACGTCCCAGAATTGTTTGTATTCCTGCTTCACTCCCTTGTTCAGGGCCCATGCAATCTAGACCAGATACACATGCAGGAATGTCAATGAGACAAGAAATGAATAAGTAAAAAATGAATAAATATATATATATTAAAAAAAAAACATCAAAAAATGTGGAATTTGTGTGAATAACAGCTGAGGTTAAAAGCTTATATAGGGAATCTCTAGGGTAGGTTAAATGAAAAACCCCAGAATGTTTTCTTGAGAGAGACCTTATGAAGGTCATAGGTAAATCATATTACTTGTACCAGTGTGGAATGACAATGTGGGAAATCAAATTAGGACTCATACGGGAGAGGGTTGGTGTAGGATATGTACCTTGATGATTTTGGAACCAATCTTAAAGGACCCAGTGCTAAGCTTCTGGCGTGCACGATAGGCGTCCTGTCTGTGGACCATACAGATGTAGGCACAGCCTCTGGGATGGATCATCTGGATGGATGGATGTAGATTGCATATGACATTGGAAGGGTAAGTGATGAGACAAGACAGTACAACAATGTGACATGGAGAGGGGGAGGAGTGATTGATGAAGAGAGGGATATGAGTGAGAGAAGACAGGGAATAAAAAAGATAAGGGAATATAAAAAAAACAGTAGGAGAAGCGAGACATTTAATAACACTTTAAGGTCACAGTGTGGTTAATGAGAATCTCAGACGCTCACAAGAGATGATTACTAATTCTCACAGGTTACAGGGCCCAGTAAAAAAGTAAGGGCCTATGTCAGGTGTCTATTCCTTAAAGACTACAAGCTTGCTGGAGAAGAGCTCTACTTACATTAATGGACTCTATTTGGCCAAACTCCTCAAAAAGATTTGTGAGGTCTTGCTGCGTGGCCTTCTTGTCCACCTGGCCCACCCATAGAGTTGTGCTGCATACTGGGTTAACATAGTGGCAAAGGATTAAGTGGATCAATTTAAAATAACAACAATAGAAAAATGTATGGCAGGGAAAAAAATAGAAAAAAACTTTTGGATATTACTATGACGAGGAATTCATCAACAGGCAATCAAAACTCTAATATTTTGAGGAAGAACATGTTAAGCAGGTTCTCCTACCACTGAGAGTCTTGGATCGTATAGGAGGCAATCCTTTTTTCTGTCGCTCCTTCTCTCGCTCACGGGCACGTCTTTCGCTTGAGTAGGACCTAGATGACTTCCTCTTGCGGTCCCTGGACCGTGAGCGTGATCGCTTGCGGTGCTTACGTTTGCGAGAGCCAGATCGTGACCTGGACCTTCTCCTCTTAGGAGACCTGAAGGAAAGAATACAGAAACTTCCCAACAATCCTCTCCAGACCCACTTTTAGACTCACTATATAATCAGATTTAATCTTTATCCACTATGAGAATTTACAATTGAGGAGTAGAACCAAGTAGATCAGTTGGAGTAATCTCCAATTCGCACAGGACTAATATTACCTGGGGACCTCTAGTAATTTCTAATAATTGCTAGGGATGTGTATCGGAAAGAATATGGCGATAAGATACGTATAACCATACAGGGGTTATGATTCAATATATTGCGATACTGTAAACAAGGCGATAAATTGCAATTTCATAGGCCTGTGTTCTTTGTGTTTACGCTACTTCCTGTCTCAGATTATGTTGTTATGTTGGAGTGGAAGAGTCAAATGGCTGAAGATAGATTACAACACTGCTATCCAAAGGTCGGGGTTTACACACAATACAAAATGAACCATTGTCTGCCATGAATCTTTGCATGTAAACTATTAATAAAAAAATCAGTAGTGTTTTTGAGAATCAATACAGTATCACAATATGCAACATAGTATCACGATATTCAAGTGTATTGATATTCTATTACACCCCTAATAATTGCTGAGGCTGCCTGTGATCTTCATCCCGTGTGAATCGGCCATGTCCATAATTAAAGTAAAAAATTCAGCGCAAATTACCTACCATATTTCAGCAAACACAGGGGTTATCTGATCAAATTAGTCTTGTGTGAATTGGCATCTCTGTAATTTGGGGTCGTTTTTTTTTTAAAGCAAGGTTTTTTGCTTTCTCCACACATTTTTTTCCTGCCTCTTTTCCAGTCGAGAATTACGAAGGCTGTGGTGGAAATTATAAATGTAAGTTTTGACAGAATTTTGGCTGCAAATTCAGGAGGCTTATTTGCAGCAACAGCAAGCTCAAATCCATCAAAATATAGTGTAATTCAGTGAAATATAAAATACAGTGTAAATAGTGTAAATGGAATTGGATGTTATGCAGAACCTTGACATTTTCAATCATATCCGGGGGGAAAATGTCAGTAAATTCAAGTAAAATACGCACTTCGCTTATCCCATGTGAATGCCCCGCACGAAACAGACGTGGGGGGGTAGTTTCTAAATTACGAGGTCCCCAAGTAATACTAGTCCTGTGCGAATAGGGCTTAAGTAGCACATCATAATGGTCCCAAGCTGGGTGGGTCCCAGAAGATGAAGGGTCACTGTACAGTAGGACGTGAGAATTGAGTCTCACTGACCTGGAGCGTGACCTAGAGCCTGTTCTGGAGCGAGTGCCAACAGTCTTCTTCTCCTCTGCCTCAAAGATCTCCTCCTCCATACCATCTGGGCCCTCATCTAGATCCATGTCCTAAAACACAGGTACCACAAGAGAACGCTGTAATGTTGTAATGAGAGGTGTGGTTGTAAAAGCCAATGAGGCAAAATAAATGCAGAAGCCACTTCACCTGATTCCATTGTGGCTTAACAACAATAACCCATAGCCATCATTATATTGACAAAATTAATCCCTCCCATCATGAAAGCTAGTCATATCTTTGGTATATGGGAATCTGGTTTATGAGACTTGGGAGGCAAATTGACTTCCATACCTGCTGTTGGTTGTCAATAGAATCATCCAACTTGTCAGGCTCAGGAAGCTGTGGTATGCTGCTGCTCTGGGCTGTTGTTACAGAATTCTCCGGCCCAAAGATAGAGTCCTGTACTTCCATGCTTATAGACTAGAAGAAGATTAACAGAAAAGCTGTGACAACATGTTTTGGTTTTGTTTTTTTAAAAGGTTAGTGGGAGGTCAACTCTGCTTTGGGTGAGCTGGCAGGAAAACAGAACTGAGACTAGTTGGCAATTTATTGCTGATGTGTATGAGCACATTCCTATAAGATGTCATACCTTCTGCTGGTGCTCTAATAACTGTTTCTGGAACTGCTCCAGGTTCTGCTGTTGCAGCTGTTCAGCCAGCTGGTGAAAGAGGGAGCTGTTGATGGACTCGGACACCATGGGCCTGGAGGGAGCCACAACAGAGGGGTCAGCAGTTTGGTTAGATATGAGCACTCAGCAGGTAGGGATGGAAAGAGTGAAGGAATTCCAACAGTTGCTGAAAGGATTTCACAACATACTGAGATGGACAGTTTCGATGTAAGACAAAAAACAGGAATGTGATCAGTCATACTTACAGCTGAGATGATGAGGTGTCCTTTTTAGAATCATCAGCACGTTCAGAGTCATTCCCAAAATCAAACTGACCCAAAAGTTTCTGCATTAAGTATACAGACAGTAGGTGTGGGATGAGAATTGAAAATGAATGCAAAGACTCACAATTGCTTTACACAACACAGGGAGTCCAGGTATTAAATGAGGGCAGGTTAAATGTCAGTGAAGTCCATTACCTTGTTGAAGGAGGAAACCCTCTGTTCTAGGGGGTTTAAGCTGTTGGCAGTAGCGGCAGCAGTAAGCTGGGCTGTCAGGGCCTGTAGCTGCACCACCAGGCCAGCATCCAGGGCCTGAAGAAGGGATGGCTGAGGCTTCTGCTGCTGCATCTGTAGGCTCTGCACCAGCTGCTGTAGCTACACCACATGACAATACAAGACAGGCAGGAGGTTTTGGAACCATTTTGGAATCGAAACAGCAAAATGCAGCAGAAACAATATGCTAACAAACAAAGAAGATTACAAAGTTGAGTAACACTGGGAGCACTAACATTGATTTACAATTTTAATGTGGTGCATTTTTTTTCCAGACTAAATATTTTATTTGCAGAGAGGCTGGCTGTGTGTGTGCTTGCTAACCTGTTGTCCCTGAGGACTCTGTAGGATCTGAGCCACAGCAGCAACAGTATCTGTGTTGGAGATCTGGGAGGCCCAGTCAGGCAGACTTTGGACTATATTAGCAGGGGTGGCCGGTGTGGCAGGCGTACCTACATAAAAACAGTTATTTTGTAAACTTTGAATAGAGGAAGTAGAGTGTGTGATACAAATGCTTACACTGTAAAAAGTATTTTACCTCAATGAAGCCTACAGTGCTCTCAGTAGGTCTAAAAATATAGTAGAAGGATGAACTAATATAGGTAGTACTTTTTCTGCATCATAAAACTGCTCTTGTCCTACAGCTGAAGTACATCTTACCTTATAAATGCTCAGACTTAAAACACATCTCTCTCAAGGACAAATGTATATTGAAAAATCTTGTGGGAACACCAGCAAGTTTTTGCACATATATGTAGCTTGATTACAGGGTTAGATGCCTACAGTGTAGTTCCAGTAAACAGGGATGGTATGGTTAACAGTTACACACTGATACACTTTTACGCTCAGTGCCTGTTTTTGTACAATAGGCCTAAAGCTCAACTGCAGGCCAAGACGGAGAACTGCCTGATCTTTGTCTACCTGCTTTTCAACAGACATACGTTTAAAGTATAAACTCCATCTATCATTCAATGTGCATTAGTGTCCCCCCTTTTTTTTTTGGTCTTTGGAAGAGGGGGTGGAGCCCTGGAGGTGAAGAAGAAGAAAAGAAAACCACTTTATTTTGTCATTGTTCAGGATGCAATGAAATTTGTTCTCTGCATCTAACCCATCCTATTGAATAGAAGCAGCGGGCAGCTGCAGTGCCCGGGGACCAACTCCAGTTCTTCTTTCCATTGTCTTGGTCAGGGGCACAAACAGGAGTATTAACCCTAACATGCATGTCTTTTTGATGGTGGGAGGAAACCGGAGCACCCAAAGGGAACCCACGCAGACACAGGGAGAACATGCAAACTCAACACAGAAAGAACCTGGGACGGCCTGGGGTTCAAACCCAGGACCTTCTTGCTGTGAGGTAACCGTGCTAACCACTGGGCGACTGTGTCGCCCGAGGGTTGGGGTGAGGGGTAGAAACATGTTCTGCTTTTGTTTAGATTATGAGTTCTTATTTGCAAGCATCTGTGGGGTGCAGTGATTTTACAAAAAAACACCTGAACACAGGTGGATGAGGTTAAGCAATGTGGGGTTGCACTGCATGATACATGTGTATTGTCTCTCACAGTGTGCATGTACTTGATGTCTGTGTGTTTTCTTACCAGGTGTTGTGTTGTTCACTGGGGCAGCACTGCTGGGCATGACAGGGGTAACACTAGGTGGTGGCAACCCTGCAGCCATGTCCAACAAGGGCTGGATGATGTCACTTTTGAAGACAGCATTCTTCTGCCACAGGTTGAGGACTCTCACTATCTTACTCTGAAGACAAATACAAAACAACAATAGGACATGGGAATTTTCACTGACTAGTAAATGTACAGTCATATTATGAAGGAATACAATAGCATGCTTATGAAATTGTACCAGCTGCCAAAATCAAACGAGGAACACAATGATTAGAAAAACACTTCAGATGCCAGGCTGACCTTGTCATCTGAGGGGCAGCGGTATAGGTGCTGGAATGTTCCAATGATATTCTTGCTGAAGCGTGGGGCAAACACGTCCTTCTCGGTGCCAAATTGGTGCCTTGACTGCCTGACGATGGAGTCGATGACATACAGCCCTGGCACCTTGTATTCTGGTTTGCACTGTTGTTACAGAAACAGAGAGTCAGTGTCCGTATTGATGTACCCGCTTTCACATTTTACATGTGCTTTAAATTTAAAAATAAATAAATAAATAAATAGACATAGCACTGGTGGGGCACTCAACTGTATCTACTGTAACCTCAGAGAGTATTACTGAAGTGAGTGAAGAGCAAAATGAGTGTACTTATGTCTCACAACAAATGGGGGCTTCAATGGAGCTCAAATGCAATTTGCGACAGAGAAAAATTATAACACTTTATGGCTGGGGCTCATTTCTGCCCACTTATTTTGCTCTTCGTGCTACTGGAAGCTTCACTTTAAAAAGACAGCTTTTCACCTTTTGTATGAACTTCTCCACGCTCTGGACAACATGTTTGTAGAACTGAAAGGGAAAAGGAAAGAAAGCATTTTGTGAAAATCCACCAAAACCACAACATCTCACTGGAAAGCTCCAGAAAGACTCACTCTGCAGAAAGAAATGAGAACAGCAATAGATCTTGTTAGACACAAAACCCCAGCAAGTGGACTAGAAAATGCCTTTTGTTACTACTAAATGTACTGGGTTGTGAAATGCCCTACATCAGCAATAAAACATTCAAATCTCAATCCTGGTTGTTCCCCTCCCACTTTTTCCTCCCAAATTGTACTTGGCCAATTACCCTACTCTTCCAAGCCATCCCAGTCACTGCTCCACCCCCTCTGCTGATCCGGGGAGGGCTGCAGAGTATCCAATGATAAGACTGATGTCAGAGCGATAAGGTCAAGATCAAGTCTATAGATGTTTTATTTCGTGTAACTCCTACACTGGCCCTCGGTGTCCACTCCATTCTTCTGTCTGGTTTACTACACCTGCAATATACATTAACCCTATTATAAAGGAGCAGGCAGACTGACAAAAAGCAAAAGTGTGGGAGATGTGGACTGCTGGAGACGCCTGGAAAATCTTGTACTTGTACTTGTGCTTAATTTTGTGTCTGGTTATTTTATGATGTTTTAGATAATGGATGAAATATAGAAGTCCTCAACGGAATAGAGAAACAGAGAATAGAGAATAGAGAAATTACTACAGGTGAATAGTACATTCCTACACCCGACCCTTTGTTAAATGTTCTCTTAAAATTTTTTTTTAAAGACAACATTCAAAGATGTCGTTTCTCACGAACACCCCAAAAATAGGGAAAATAAATTAAAAAAACAAAAACAAAAAAGTGTTTCCATTAAATCCAGGTTCTTAAAAGGTCACTATAATGAAGTTACAAGGAAGCTGATTATATTAAGTAAAATATATCAATGACATTTCATGCTTATGTGATACTCCTAGCCTTTTCCAGACAATTTTTAAATAAAATGGTTTTGTAGAAGTGGTTAAGACAATGGATGGATGGAATTTCCTAATTCGAAAGCACAAAACTCTTTACACAGAAACAACTACATGACATGACAGTGTGGGTGGACCACAGGACCACAACAGTCCTGTGCACCTCAGTCTGTTCAACACAAGCTCACGTTGTGAATGCCTGACATCAAGCCGTCTATTCTTATGGTCCATCTTACAGGCCTAAACAGTACTTTTTGTCCTTTGCAGTGAAATTTTGTCTATTTCACCACCAAATACGATCAGATAGGCCCTTGAATGCACTAATCAAATTTGAGCATTAAATGACCACAGCAATGCAATCCTGTTAATATTACTCTATCAGAGGGCAAACTGGAGCAAAACTTTTCATGCAACTATAGAAAGAAAGCAGATAAATCAGAATTGCTATCAATATTAATATCTATATGTTGTTCTAACCCTGCTGAAAACTTGTTGCATCATTAAGTTCAAGATACATCTTAAAATTCACATTATGGTAAGTGACCCAACGGTTACCTCAGACTCCAAATCCATTTATACGCATTGTAAAAGCAAGTCATGGCCAAAACATTGTAATGTAGCTTTGAATCAAACTTGAATGAATATTCAAGCAAGTAAACCAAGGCCTGACATATGGCAGCAAATGAATTATGAAAGGAAATTAGATAGCATAAGGCCTGACTGTTGACGGCTGATGTTCAGTCATTGTGTGCTTTTGCCTTTTCATCAGTTTGGGTGAGAAAATGAGAACATTTTTGCACATTATTATTTTACAGAAGCTTTAAGATAAGGGAAGGGTAAAGTAACACTTAGCGCGTCCTTATCTTCATATTCACACTGATTGAAGACAAAAATAGAATGCTGTCAATACATCAACTTGCCCTATTTTTCCTTTTCTGCTGTAGTTTAAAAATCCCAGAAAGTTGAATCAGTTCACCGTGATACAACGTTAAGTAGGAGAAACGTTTCATCACTCATCTAAGTGACCTCGTCAGTCTCAACGGACTACAGGTATCCCTACCCTTATAAACAATTCAGCTGCATAACGACTGAACCAACGATGGGTCTTATATGCAAATTGCTGTGACCATTAACTAGAGTTACAATGGCCATGTGTATGATTCACAGAGGATTGGATTTGGGAATGTTTGCAATCACAGCATTGTAAGATGGCGACAGGTGTACTCTTAGCCCCCCCTCCGGTTCAGGGATGATGATATTGACAATAAATATGCAATGCTGTGGTTGGCAACCATTCCCCAATCCTCTGTGAATAGTACACATGGCCACTGTAACTCCAGTTAATGGTCACAGCAATTTGGATATGAAAGCGACATTTGGTTTGGTTGTTATGCAACTGTGCTGTTTATAAGGGTGGGGATACCTGCAGTCAGTTGAGACTGAAAAGTCACTTAGATGAGTGATGACACGCTTCTCCCACTAAACGTTATATCCAGATGAACTGATTCAACTTCCTGGCATTTCCTTACCTGGATAATTGAGCATGCATCAAAAGGTAGTTTAAAAATATTTACTCCCTTGTGACACAATTGGATGTAACACAAAATGCTTTCATGGGGCATTCTTTTGAGATTTTGCCTGGGATCTGAACAAACAGCCTCTTATCATGAGAACATCACTGTGGCCTGGCAGTAACTGGGGTGTCAGACTCAGTTCAGTCAGTAAGGAATGATACACTTTTCTTGCATTCTTAACAAGGCGGTCATTTTGACCGTTTTGGATTTTCCAAGTTTAATAACTCTGTGAAAAAAAATATACAGACCTGCCGCTCCCTGAATGCTCCTAAAATTGCATATATTTGCATTAAAATGAGTTTTAGATCAATTGCACAAAAAAGTGACGATAAGATCTACTTAAACGACAATGAGCGGTCAAAATGACTGCGAATAATTTGCACATGATTGTGTGCATCATGTCACTGTTTATAACGTGTGTTGGTAGCATCATTTCCTTCGTGAAGTTCATTGCTCTGTCCTAGAAACACACTAGCGTTCTCCAGTGCAGTGTAATAGTCCAAACGTGATTTCTGATTATTGCTATCATGTCTGGTTACAGACGCAGTTTCCGACGCACGTTGACTACTACCGAGGCCTTGCAGTATTTACAGGCGTTGGACAGCGGCAATTTTAAATTATTTGGAAAATAGTATTAAAGTTGTTAAAATGTTAATTTTGGTGTCAGTCGTATCCTAACGGACATATTAACATATGCAATGCATTAATATCGCAATTGGGTATTTATCTTGACAGAATATAGAGTTTAAAAATCGATGGCCATTTTGACCACCCATGGTCGTTTCAAGTAGGAGTGAAATCCCGGTCGTTCTAGTTTAAGCATGGTGAGTGGTTAAGAAAATAATTTTCTATAGCAACCATTTATTTATTAATCAGAATCTAATTAAATTTAACAAAGTAAAAATATGTCATTGTGCAAATTTAATTCTAACCATGAATATTTGCATCTGATCATAACCTGCAAATTTGCAGAAGATGATACGTATATACTCTTTACATTGCCTTTGTACATGGTGTTAAATAAGAGTCTCTTTTTGAGTACTGACTTAGTTCCAGCTTTTCTGCTGTAACGGTTATTTAATGTCTCTTTTTTCCCTACAGTGCAATGAGATCTTTGTACGCACTATGATCAGGAATTCCTGGGCACAGTATAGTATGATTGGCTTGCTCATGGAGACAAACCTGTGGGATTTCGAGGAATATCAGAAAATGCAACTATCACACTTCCGCCAATATGTGCCAGCACCAATGGGGCACCATTAGCCAGTTGGTTCCCCAATTAAAAAAAAAAATCATCATCACATATTTCATTACCATTCAAACAATTATAGGATATGTAAACATCACTAAAAATCCTTTCAGCTGTTTCAAAATAAAAATATGCCAAGGTTAACAATTTAAAATGATGGATATGTACTTAATATTGAGGGTTGAATCATTACTGCTACAGACGCAGACACAGAGCCCAAATGTGAGGCCATTTTTGCTGAAATGCACAATTCATGATTTAAGTGGTCAAATACAAGTTGAACCAGTATGTAATGCACCCCTTTCGTTTAATCATACTCAAAACAAATAAAACCAAGAAGGAAGTGGATCAATGCTTGCAGATTGAAACATTAGACCTTAAATGTCATCCTACTTAGCTCAAGCAAATTATGATTTGGCCTATAAATCCCCCAAAATACCTCCATGTACAAGAAGCAATATACAGTAACCGAGGCACTAAAAGACCCAGAAAGAAAGAACTGCTTTCCATGCAGCCAAGTAATCACACCACTGTTTTCAGGATAGGCCAACTCAAGTAAGAGAGAGATACGTTTTCTTATTTGCCAGCAGATGGAGTGAAAGTTCTGCCTACCGACTGTCCAGAATGACAGCAATTTATAGCATAGGGAAGGGCAATCATCCTATCTGGGCATCACTTAAAAATCTTCAAGAACGAGGAGCAGTTGGTTGAATTGTGACATTCAGGGTGCGTGATATGAAACTGCAGACAGACACAATATCTTATCTAAGGGTGGGATCACAACGTGTTGAATAAATTACTCCGAGATGGCTTGTTTTAAAAGACAGTCTCCAGTTCTTGTTTTTGATGAAAATGTGTTGCAAGTGAATCACTGTTGAAATGACATTTATCCCGTAATCCCATGATCTCGCCATGCATACTCAGTTTCAGTTCAGTACATGAGATCCCTGCGTGGGATGTTTCATTTGGCAGCAGCATAAATGCATTTTAAAGCAAGCGTGTGGTTTTCAGGAAAACACTACACTGGCAGCAGAAAACAGGTTAAGCACGTATTGTTAAGAGGCATAACAAGTGTTATGAAAGGCACCATAAACTTTGCACAAGAGTAAGACAACAATCATTTTCAGTTTGTGAAAACAAAAAGAAAAGTTAGTACACACTAGGAATACTGACCAGGAAACTTATATTCAACCTAACCTAAACTCAGGTTATCAAAACTGCTTTGTGTGTATCTTGTGTACATGTTCTTACTGTGTAAAAGGGAAGTTTCAAATGGAGACACTGTTGGTACTATAGGAATCAGCAGCAGCACCCTACTTTCTACATCTCATTAGGAAAAACTATGAGATTGTGGATCAGTAAAAACTGATAAAAGATCTTTCTAAAGAGCTTCTTCTTTTTTTCTAACCTATGCTGTAACCAGGCTTGACACAACACATGGGATTTGTATGCCAATGTGTCCTAGACAGATTTAATCTGCAAGTGGCGTTCAGGTTCTCAACCTGCAAAGGCAAACTTTGTTAATTATCAAGAACTGCTTACAATAAGTCTGTCCTCTGGATGATCTGTGGGATGACAAGAGCCCGCAGAGTAGGGATGGGTAACATGAAGATTTTAACCGTGCTACTACTCTTACCGATACTGCTTATCGATCTGGTACTTTAACAGTACTCTTATTGGTTCTTTGTGTTTTTTAAGAGGAAAAAACAAAACAACTTAAGAACAGAATTAACATTGTTTTATTTTCTCATGTCTGGGCAGAGCTTTAATCACTAACACATGTTTGTATAATTTAGTTAGTTTTTTGGGAGTCTTTTCCCCTTTTCTCCCAAATTATACTTGGCCAATTACCCTACTCTTCCAAGCCGTCCCAGTTGCTGCTTCACCCCCTCTGCCGATCCGTGGAGGGCTACAGACCACCACATGCTTCTCCGATACATGTGGAGTTGCCAGCTGCTTCTTTTCACCTGACAGTGAGGAGTTTCGCCAGGAGGACGTAGAGCATGGGAGGTTGAACACCATGCTCTCCTAAGCTTTTCCATATGCAGTGTGTCAGTCATGTTGTAGCTGGGGCTTGTTGTGACGGATGTGCTTCAGAAGATCCCCGAAGCATGCTGCTGTTATAATTTTCCACCCGACCAAAATGCAAATTTTGATAGGGTTCTTTTTAAAGCGGGGGGGGGGGGGGGGTCACACTGTTGAGCTCAGCAGATTTTTTATTCCAGTCTGCAATGAGATCAACTGTATGTGCATTAGCATGCATATATGTGTGTGGTTACATTTTTTAGGGGGCTGGAAATTACCCAGTAATAACATGGTAATTATCACATAATTTCTTAGAAATAAGGTTGAAATTACCTTGTAATTTGGGTTAGGGTTAGTTGTAAAATTACCTGTAAAAACTACCACCTTATTACGCGGAAATTACATAGTAATAAGGTGGTAATTATCACGTAATTACTTAGAAATAAGGTTGAAATTAACTTGTAATTTGGGTTAGGGTTAGGTTAGCTGTAAAATTACCTGTAAAAACTACCACCTTATTACTGGGAAATTACCTAGTAATAAGGTGGTAATTATCACGTAATTTCTTAGAAATAAGGTGGAAATTACCTTGTAATTTGGGTTAGGGCTAGCTGTAAAATTACCTGTAAAAACTACCACCTTATTTCCTAGTAATGTAATTATAGCATAATTTCTTAGAAATAAGGTGGAAATTACCTTGTAATTTGGGTTAGGGTTAAGGTTAGGGTTAACTACCACCTTATTACTAGGAAATTACAAGGTAATTTCAACATTTCTAAGAAATTATGTGATAATTACCACCTTAATACTAGGAAATTACTAGGTATGTCAACATTATTTCTAAGAATTACATGATAATTGCCACTTTATAACTAGGAAATTACTAGGTTATTTCCAGCCCCCTAAAATAAAGTGTTACCATATATATATATATACAGCTGATGATTGCTTACGACATGAAACAGGCTCATACTGTCTCAAAGAATGTACTTGAATTACTGGGTTATATTAAAAAAAAAATTATATAATAACTTTGTTAAAATAAACACTGAATGGTAGGGAAAGTGCTCAACAAATAAGGAGCAAAATAATCCAGTGAGTCAAGTAAATACTTTATGAGACAGTACTGCTATGCATTAAAATCTTTTTTCCTGTATCCGTGTTTATTTATATATATATAGACAGATGTAGATAGATATAGAAATGTGCTGACACAAAGAACTCATAGTCAAGCAATTGAAGAAATGTATTCAAAGGATACAAAACACTGAGCGACATCATTGACTACTTTATTTTTGGGGGTTTTATTTAGAAAAAAACATTGCCCAAAGTTGACAGAACAGCCAGCCCAAACAAAAACAAATAGGAGCTACTGGATGTTGATGACAGGTCCCAGTCTTTTTACGCTATTCCCCTCAGCTCCCCCTCCCCCCTCAACAGGCGCTCCGACCGACCGGAGGAGGTGCCAGTGCAGCAACCAGGACATATACCCACATCTGGATATCCACCCATAGACATGGCCAATTGTGTCTGTAGGGATGCCCAACCAAGCCTGAGGCAAGATGGAGATTCAAACCGGCAATCCCCGTGTTGGTAGGCAACGGAATAGACCACCACACCACCCAGATGCCTATTTTCTTAATTTCTACAATACCAGTAGATGAACCTTTAACGTCAGAGCTTATCAATACTACAGTCTTTAATAATTTAGCACCGGCACCCCACACCAGGTTTTGGTACCCATCCCTACCGCAGAAAAACAGCCCCCACATGCCCCCGAAGTACACAGATCAGTCCCCAAAAGAACAAGTCAGGCCCGCACCCCTGGGAGGCCCCCCCACCACCGACCCCCAGGCGCAGGTACAAGTCGCACCCCATAGGCGTGAAACCCAAGCCACAGACGGCAAACCCAGACCGTGGGCCCAGAGCTGGGCCCCGTGACTAACAGCCCGACTTACCACCAGGACCATCCACCTGGCAGGCAGGCCAGTGGAGCCCCATGCCCATCCACGTCCGATGTAGGGGTGAGGCCCTCCACACCGCCACCAGATAGACGCCCCATCCAGCCGCAATCACCGAGCACACACCCACATAGCTGAATATACCCAACCCAGGCCAGGCCACTCGACAAAAACCTTCCCTGGGGCTGACAGGGCCCTGCCAGCACCCACGGACAGCCAGACAGCTGTCCCCCACTGCATGGCCCACACCCACGATGACAAGCTGCCACCCAGGGGCCCCGAAAAGCACCTGGCGGTGCTCATCGTTGCCCTGTCGGAATGCAGCAGGAAGGACGCCACCCAGGACCAAGGACAGAGTGATCTACCTGGGCAGAAAACTCTAAAGATCAATAAATCAGTATAGCCAATACACTGACCTTTATCCACCGAACATTACATAGGACACAGATAGGCTACATGTCAATGAGCCTCATCTAGAGATTGTTAATATGTGGGAAAGGAAAGGAAAGAACAGTTTATTGAAAGTTATGATCTTGGTCAGCCAATAACTTTGGTGAACCCAGTAAACAATGAAAATATGCTTGAATGCCACAGTAAATACTGCTATAACTAGACTTTAAGGTTTGACAAATTTAAAATCTATGACCAGCCTACCCATTATAATTCCAGCTTGGAGTAATTCATTTTTACTTCGGAGCGTTTCGGGGATGACTTTTTGGTTGGCCAACCGAGAAGTTAGCTCTGGGCTCTTTTGACTCCGCCTCTATGGGATATATGAATGGGGTTTTGGTTAAATACCTAAATTAAAGTCTATGGTCAACAAGTTTAAGTGCTTTGGACATTTTTCCTATGATAACCGTCACATATGGACAGTGTTTATAGGTTTTGAACTATTAACTCCATGGCTAAAAGGAAACCGCTAACATAAGCCCTTGATTCCATTGGGCGTGGCTCTATGACGTTGCATCTGCAACACGGTTTTATTCCACCCTCCGTACGGCTTCATACCCCATAGGGAGCATTTCAGAAGCGGAGTGTTTTGCTTGCATGCCTTGTGTCATATAATACCTAGTCTTTTTTTCACTTCCAAGATGAACCTCTCGTCATCTCGTCAAAATTAGACCACACCAGTCAGGTTTTACATACACTGACCAACGGGACTACTTACTTTGTACCAGTTTGAACAAAACTAAAATTATTTTAATGTTGTCACTAGTAGGGACCATTTGTGAGCTAGTTGTTAGTGTAAATCAAACAGTGCTTTAAATCTGCTGTTTTGAACATCATGAGCAAGATTTGGTCCCGAATGGCCCATTATGGGAAAATGACTGAGGACCCAAAACTTCTCCTGGCTAAGACTTACAGCAAGCATTCTTCCAGAAATGTCTCCCTTGTAAGGTTAAGCCTGAAGGCAGGAGGTTGATCAGCTGGCCGTCTGGTGCAGCCATAACAACCTAGAGCTGAACATGCTTAAAACAGTGGAGATGATAGTGGACTTCAGAAGGAGTCCCTCAACACTGCCCCCTCTCACCATACTGAACAACACAGTGTCTACAGTGAAAACCTACAGATTTCTAGGTTCCACAATCTCCCAGGATCAGCAGAGGATGTACTTTCTCCACCAGCCAGTGCTGTAGTACTCGAGTCCAGGACTCGGACTCGAGTCCTGATTTTCAGGACTCGTGACTTGCCTTGGACTTGAGCACTGATGACTCGAACTCCAACACTGGGGACTCAAGACTCGACTCGGACTCGAGGTTCAGTGACTTGACTACAACACTGGCGTGTGTGCACATGCTTGCAAGTGCATTTGTTTGGCTATTGTTTCACAAAGTAAATAAACTCACTTTGAAATGGTGACAGCTGTGTAATTTTTGTTTAATGTAGACCTTTTTTATTTGTATGTCAGCTTTTTTACGGTGCCAGGGTGGAGCACTGGAGCCCATCTTGGAACTCGACTCAGATTCAACCTTGATGACTCGGACTCGGACTCAGGTAATCGGGACTTGACTCAGACTCGACTCGGACTCCAACCCTGGGGACTCGAGACTCAACTCGGACTCGAGGTTTAGTGACTCGACTACATCACTGCCACCAGCTCAAGAAACTCAACCTGCCTCAGAAACTGTTGATTCAGTTCTACACTGCAATAATCCAGCCTGTCCTCTGCACATCCATCACTGTCTAGTTTGGTTCAGCCACCAAACAGCACAGGGACAGACTACAAGGGACACTTAGGTCTGCAGAGAAAGTCACCGGTGCCAACCTGCCATTCAGGACTTATACACCTCCAGACTCAGGACACGGGCAGGCAACATCACTGCCGACCCATGACACCCTGGTCACAACACGTTCCATCTCCTCTCCTCTGTTAGGCGTTACAGAGCACTGTACGCCAAAACAACCAGATATAAAAACAGTTTCTTTCCGCGGGCTGTCATTCAAATGAACGCGTAACACTGTCGAAAAAATCCAACCATTTCGTATATACTGTACTGTACCTTGTACATATACTGGTACGCTCGGTCATGTCCATCTACCTCAGGCATGTATGTAAGTAACCTGCTAAAATCTATTTCAGAATCTCCAATATATTCTCTGCACCATTGCACTTTATCCCCTCTTATTTCGCCTGCAAAAGTCAATCCTTGTGTATATACCTGAAGACTGTTGAGTTGTCGTTTTGTTATTCTAAGTACACAGAGAGCCACGAAACCAAAGTCAAATTCCATGTAGTGCAAACCTACATGGCCAATAAACATGATTCTGATTTTGATCTGATTCTGAAAAATAGAGCTGCACCAACTGCAATTTTATTGGCTGATTCCAATTTAATAAAAGTCTGACCTGCCAATTCCATTTTTCCCCCCTAAGAACTATAATTGATAGCATACACCAACACTTTTGTAACTTTTCTTTAATGGAAATTTCAGTTGTATGTTCATAATAAAACACTGACTGTTAAATAACGTTAACACTTTCTCCAAAACTACACCAGGTTACAGGACCTTCTCTCAATCTCACTCAAACAAATCTCAAAATAGAAAAGTGCTTCAGGTTACTGGACAGAGCTTTTTTGTACAAATAAAATCTAGGGTTGTATTCGATCGTTGCCATGGTAATCGACGGCAAAATCAGTACTCCCATTTTCCCCCCCGGGAGGCGGTAAACACAGATGGCAATATGGCATGGGAAAAATGTGAAAAACGGTGTCATGTGAACACAGCATGCTAGCTCTGCTAATAATCGTGTCTATAATCCCAAAGCAACAGAAGTAATGCAGTTAATTATTTAAGATTTCATGTAAAGGTCTACACTGACAAAAAAGCTTAATTTCTTATTTCTTTTCAGGAGCAACGGATTTCACTTTGAAGCTGTTTTTGTGGCATTCATTTCAATGAAAACAAAATACTTTAAAGTCTGATTTTGCCTTTGTTTCTCAATAACATAATTACAATAACAGCCTAATGATGGTATGTATTATAGACAATTAATAATAACAGCAAACATATGAGCAATTTAGTTTTTATAGTCTATGGCTGTAATTTATTTAATTTGATTATTCCACAGTAGGGCCAGGATTTTGGGATTTAGCTGTTAATTTTTTCTTTTTGTTGTTGTTAAATGTAGGCTATCCAGTATTTCACACACCCTGTCTCTGAAGTACAGCAATGTGCGAGACCAAATTTTAACACTCGTTGAAAACTCAACCGCCTTAAGTTCACAACTGACATTTGGATCCCAGCTTGGAGAAGCAGCGGATGCCTTCATCATTCCAAATTAAAAGCGAGTAGCTGTTAATTTATTTAATTTTATTTGAATGTTTGGAAAGAAATTGTTTGTTTATTAAAATGCGTGTTGTACTGCTGTTATTATAACCGTGTTAATTGCGCTACCTACCTTGTTCTATTTATTACAGTTCATTTTATACTATATAAGGCCATATATTTTAATTTAAATTATTCATTTATTGAAATGTGTGCTTAGGCTAATAGCTGACAGAATTTGGAACTGCTCCTAGTGCATAGGAAGGGTTAAATACAGAGGACAAATTTCATTTCGACGTATATGAGTACTGAGAAATTACAATAGACTATAAATAAATATAAATTTCAAATCACATTTGTTGGAGCTAGTGTGCCGTTTCTGCGCTTTTGTTTCACGCTTTCTCGGGCATTATCTCAGATTCGGAGCCAATTATAATGAGCATTTATGTAGCTCTATAATTGATCTATGATAAGAAAAAATTGCCACAAGCTGTTATGTCACAAAAAGTGTATAGATAGGACCTCGTTTAACCAAATCCCTCGGGATTACATACATGCATAAAACACACCAAACCTTTTGGAAAATGTTTTTCATTAACAAACAACAATACTGTAGAATAACAGAATCCTTCACAATTAATATATTCAATTAAACCGTAATACATGTGTTGCACTGCTATGCCCTCCATCTCAGCCAACAACGGAGAAATGTCTGGCGGACTCCTTCCCCAGTCACATTGTATTACACAAGTGATAGGCATTATTTGTGTAACCTACACAACTAGTTACCAAATTTAAATATATCTTTCCTTTGGTAAAATCTAACTTTTGTTAGAGTTTCTTGTTTGTCTTGGATAAATTTTTAATTTACTATCTCTGAGTCCGAGTCCTGATATTCAGGACTCGTGACTTGCCTTGGACTTGAGCACTGATGACTTGAACTCCAACACTGGGGACTCAAGACTCGACTCGGACTCGAGGTTCAGTGACTTGACTACAACACTGGCGTGTGTGCACATGCTTGCAAGTGCATTTGTTTGGCTATTGTTTCACAAAGTAAATAAACTCACTTTGAAATGGTGACAGCTGTGTAATTTTTGTTTAATGTAGACCTTTTTTATTTGTTTTTTATTTTAAAGTGCATCTCCATGCTCATTTTGAGCTCGTCTCCGCCTACTGCCCAATTTGGGGAAGGAAAAAATAATCCAGAGAGTGAGAGGCTGGGGGTTTGGGTGGAGCCTGATTGTTAGAAGAGGGACAGGGTGGAGTCACATGGAGCGCTTGTGGGTAGTCTCTCCACTAGTCTCATGCTTGAAAATGAGCTTGATCGGAAAATAAACGAGATCATGAGTGTGCACAGAGAAGCCCACAAAATCTACCTTTATACCGGAGGTGGTAAGTAACCTCCAAATGAACATCTGCTCATTTCAACCCTTAGATGATGGACTGATCCAGATTTTGTGAGGTTAATACCAGTACCAGATTTGTGTTCAACTGCTGACAATATGACTGGTATTATTGTCTCTCATACGTGAATAGCACTACATGGAACTCAAAACTACAAAAAATCTGAGTGGAGTTACTCTTTAACGATCAGAAAGACTTGAATGTGTTTTGCAAAGGTATTTGGTCAAGTTACCGTGATGCGGTTTCACTTTTGTGTTTCTTGCATTTATGCACTTTAAGTATATGCCAACACTTGACCAGTGTTTTCAGCAGATATTTCAAGGGTGGCTTTACATAAGGTAAAGGTATTTTCATGTAGATAATGTTAATAATACTATCGCAACAATAATTCATTGAGATTTTCCAAAATAGAGATATTTTGTACGTTCAAACTGATTATAACTCAGGGCAAGAACTTTTCCCCCATTAATTAATCCAATGAAACTATCAAAATAATTGACAACTCTTTTAAAGGTCTCATGAGGCAGCATTTAGAGCACTATAAACTTCCGCGACTTGACATATATTCAAATGATGGACGGGCATTTTTAGAGGACACTGATATACTATTGACTAGTTTCAACTTGGTGGTAGAAGATAACTCGTCTCCTGAAAATCTCACGCAAACAAGCCAATCAAGCATAGCCAATGAAGCCAAAAGAGAAGTACAACAGCACCCACTTAATGGATTTAACACAATCAAAAGACCTGGGTAGGCTGACGAAGTGGCAGTCTAACGTCTCCCTGCTCTTTATTCGCCTGCGTCAGTTGCCAGACTGATTTGTGCTACTTATCATAAAGGAACGCAAGGGTCCGGTCTTTCTGAAAGCAGGTAAATCAGAGCCATATCACTAGTTGACAGCACTGGTGGGTGTGGTCTCATAGTCGCAATCATATTTCTTATTATTTATAACTGTTTGACAATCCTAATCCTGGGACAGTCACCCACATATCCAGATTGAGCGTACATTTTGGATAATTTTGCAAAGTTGTGTTTGATCATTTCTAGAAATGATTCCTTCGCTCATGTCTCTTTGTCCTTGGTTTTTGAAAATAATTTCGCGATTGACTTCTGATTTTGGATTACAGACCTTGGACTATCTACAACAGAGATATTTGGCTTTGACTGCTGCCTGGATTGCGATGCTGATTTTTGGAATTCGGACTGAAAAGAGATGCCAGCTGAGCCGGTGGCTGGCCAAGCTAACTAGCTGGCACAAACAAAACGCCATGGGAACAAAAAAAGAATCCCGCAGCTGAGGAAGTCAATGATATAAAAAGATCGCTCAACTTTCTGATGGAGGAAGTTGCAGCAATCAGACTACAACAGAAAACTATTTTAGACCTGGTAGAAGTCGTCAAGGCCCTGAGGCTACCTAACACTGAGAAGGAAAAGAGCATTGTCTTCCTGGAGAACCGGGTGGCCAATTTGGAGCAGTGCACGCAAATGAACAACATCGTCCCCGGGCTGGAGACCAAACCTGGTCATAAACCCGGGCAGTGACGATGATGAACAGTGGGGAATTCAGTGAGCTGAACTAAAAACTCTGTGGAGCAACAGCGACTGCTTTCCTTTAGTATAAGGGAAATGAAATGGAAAATAACAACATTGAGGCATGTCACCCTCTACCTCAGAAAACAAGTGATAAACTGGCTATAATAACAAAGTTTTCAAACAGAAAGCATAAAACCGCACTGCTAAGGCAAGGAAAAAAGCTGAAGAGATCAGCTTCAACGAACATCTAACTAAAAGGAATGCGGACATTGCCAGAAAGGCACACTTCCTGAGAAAGCAGAGGAAGATCCAACCTACATGGTTAGCAAACTGCAAAATCTTGATAAAACTGAATGGAACACCAGAAGAGGCTAAAGTGTTGGTCATCAGAGACATGGAGGAACTGGATAAATACAAGTGAATCCAATAGGACAACACAATAAGGTAATAAAAAAAACAAAAAACAAAAACAAAAAACAAAAACAAAAACAGAGTGACTAAATACACTACATACAACCATGACAAGTTCTGCAAGATGTCTTTCATCTCATTCTGGAGATAATGATGAACAGCAAACAACAAGGACTACAGAATATGATAAACTAGGATTGAAAACTTCTGAGTAAACTGAGCATAAATCACAAGATATGGAAAATGATATTGATCTGGAAAATAATTTCTTCAATAATATCACAGACGATCAGTTTAACATGAAGGTTAAGTCTGATCATAGTATACTAATCATTAAATATTAATTATCCCCTTTAAACAGCAGAAACCTATTATGCCAAATTCAAAAATGTCAAAGATTATCTAAGTCAATTTAAGAAACCATTCAATATAATAGCAATATCAGAGACTTGGCTCAGCCCTGAGAAGGATGTGGACTTTTATAAATTTATTTCTGATTTTTCCCTTTTTCTCCCAATTTAGTGGCCAATCGATCCCCATTTTAATTCAAACACCCACCCTCGTACTGCATGCGTTCGCCAACTGCATCTCTCCGGCTGGCAGTCTCGAAGGAGACGCCTCGCCACTTTTGTGACAAGGTGAATCCAGGCCGAACCACTGCTTTTTCCGACACACCCAAAGACGCATTCATGTGACGAACGCAAGCCGACTCCGCCCCCCTCCCGAAGACAGCGTTGCCAATATTGCTGCTTCATCGAGTCCGGCCATAGTCGGATCTGACGAGACCGGGGCGCGAACCCCAGACCCCAGTGGGCAACTGCATCGACAAAAAAGCCGATGCTTAGACCGCTACACCACCGCGGACTTAGAAGGATGTGGACTTTGAGTTGAACGGATACGAATTGACTTATATGAACAGGAAGAAAAAAAGGAATGGAGGGGGTGTGGCTTTGTACGTGGATAAAAGCTTCAATTATAAGGTGGTGGAAAGCATGTCAACAGCAGTTGTCATGCTTTCACACAAACAACATTAAAGGTATATAGTATATTACATAGCACTATTAGAAATGGAGAGACTACATTTATCCTCAGTATTTCATCGATAACGATAAGACCAATGTGGTTAGTGGTTTTGCTAAATTCTTTTTCAGTGTGGAACCAAAATTGGCAGAAAAAAAATATATCAATAACCCAGAAACAACCAAAGAGGGGACTGATGATTACTATAGTGCTAGAAATCCGCGTTCAATTTTTCTTAGAGCAGTAGAAGAAAAGGAAATCATGGCTACTGTAAGCAAATTAAGAACAAAACTTTACTGACTGGAATGAAAATGACGTGACAATAGTCAAAAAAGTCATTGATAGTATTGCAAAGCCACTGACTCACATCTATAAATTGGCATTTAAAATTGGTAAATTTCCAAGCAAAATTAAAATTGCAAAATGTATAGCTTTTTCTATAACAGGGGATAGACACCACTTCACAAATTACAGGCCTGTTTCTTTACTTTCCGAATTCTCCAAGATATTGGAAGAACTCTTTACTAACAGATTAGACAAATTCATTGAGAAGCGTAAACTGCTGACTGACAGCCAGTGTGGATTCAAAACAAACAGATCAACATCAATGGCACTAACTGAACTAATAGAACTTACTAACTGCATAGACAAAAAAATGTATGCGGGGAATATTTTTAGATCTAAAAAAGCTCTTGATACTATTTAATACAATATATTACTTGATAAATTGGAAACATATGGTATCAGAGGAGTTATGCTTAATTGGCTAAGAAGCTATTTAAGAAACAGGTAACAATTTGTGAAGATAGGTGAGCATAAATCAACATGCATGGATATCAATTGTGGAGTCCCCTAGGGGTCAGTATTAGGGCTGAAATTGTTCGAGTCGCTGCCCATCTTCTGGCGCAGGTTGAAAACTCACCTCTCTAAGAACTACTACCCTGTTACTTGCTCTTAGCACTTATTGTATTCACTCATTTAAAAAAAAACTCTTTCTTGCGCTTTTACTTTAAAACTGGATTTGCTCTTAGATGTTTGTTTAGAGAGAGGATGCACTTATGACCGCTGATGACTAGTAGTTCTCCTGATTTCCTATGTTAAATGCACTTATTGTAAGTCACTTTGGATAAAAGCGTCGGCTAAATGACTGTAATGTAATGCAATGTTTACTGATGACACCAATATTTTCTGTTCTGGGGACAGTTTACAGCAGCTTTTGGAGGTGATCTTAACAGAAATAAAAACATTAAAAAGGTAGTTTGACATAAACAAATTATCATTAAATTGAACAAAACAAAGATACATATGTTGTTTGGAAATTGTAAAATAAACACTCAAGTACAAATGATAGACAATGTCAACATAGAAAGAGTATATGAAAATAAAATTCTGGGTCTGATAATAGACCACAAAATCTGCTGTAAACTCCATATAAAATATGTGCGAGAAAAACTGGCAAGGAGCATTGCAGTCCTGGCAAAAACAAGGCACATTCTGGATTATAATGCATTGTATATACTGTGTTGTTCACTTGTATTGCCATATCTGAATTACTGTGTGGAGGTATGGTGTAATACCTACAAAAGTAACCTACATCCATTATGCATACTGCAAAACAGGGCCATAAGGATAATTAACAATGTAGGATTTGTAGAATTTAACACAGCACAAATAATGTATAAAGCAAGAAATAGTTTACTACCGAGTACTATACAAAAAATGTTCTTCGACAGAGAGGGGGGTTATAATTTGACAGGAAAGTTTAATTTAACGAAACTGTTCGTGCAACTATGAAGTGTATGTGTATTTCAGTCTGTAGGGTGAATTTGTGGAATGGTCTGAGGTCTGAACTCAAGTAAAGTACAAACATTATTCAGTTCAAAAAGATGGACAAAAAAATTATCTTTAAGAGGTATAGGTATGAGGAAGGTTGTGATAACTATTTAAGTTTTATATTATTGACACTGGGTGATATTTGGGTTGTACATAGAACTGGAATAATTGCTTATAAATTGTATACCAGATAATGATTATGAGTTGAGTAGTGGAGAAGGGGTAGGAATAAATAAATGTATACTTCCTCATACTCATTTTTGAACATGTAGTATTTGTGCTGTTTACGAGAATTTGTTTGAGTTTGTTGTATAGGTTTATTGTCCATTTCAATTTAATATATTGTTTTGTTTTTATGTTTTTTTACATTTTACATGTTGAAGATAAAAAATGAAATAAAAATAAAATGAAAAATAAAATAAAAGTCAAAATAACAATTTGGGCGATTACCACACTAGCTAGTCAGTGAGACATGGCATCGGGGGAGGGAGACAAAGTGAGAATGGAAAGAAATGTATTACAAACATGGTATAATTTTTCAAATATCATGGTTATCATCAATATCAGTATATCGCGACCCCTTATGCTGAAGTACTCCTTCATATTTTTGTGAGTGATCGCACAGTGCCATACAAAATAACATCGGTAAAACAAGACTTAGTGAATGGATTTGAGCGTACTTTTCTCATACCACCATAGCCATTGGACAATGTAACGGTGTTTGGCTGCTTACCAAAGTTTCTGTTTTGGTTGGATGTCTTTAGACGGCTCACTTTCCTAGTAAACACTAGTCAGCTAACAGAGTTACTGCAGCAAATTGATTACTATCTCACTCTCATTCCTCCTGCATAATTATTTTCTGACAGGTAACATTTTTCAGACTGTCTTTTTGAGCTCATCATCTGTGACAGACGTAGTTCTTGGCTATTCTTGATAGATTTTCTCCCTGGTTCATTTCTGCAGTAAAGATGTTGGGAGATGCTAAAAACTCATTTTCACTTTTCATGAATTTATTCCCTCTTTGGCAGCAAAACATGTTATGGCAGCCTTCAGAAACTCCTGCAAGTTAAGCTGGATTAATGAAAAACTTTCAGAGCTGACTGACTATGAAAGGCTCACTATAAATGGACTAAAAATACAAGCTAGCCTAGCAACATTAAGGCTACAAACAACCCAAAATGCAAAACACTGTAAAATACCATAGTTACTCTGGTACTCTCTCCATTCAAAAACAATACAACCCCTACTTCTTTAAACTTAAGTTTCAGGAAAAAAATAGTCTTATATTGGGGCCAATATGGTATCCTCTCTCTCCAGAGTGGTAGAGAAGTCTCAGCATAGGTTTTTCCGTTCATTCAGTTCAGGTGCGGTGGAAATTGCTTTGGGCACCTTCAGATGATAAAAAAGTTGTTCTTCGCTCAACACGAGGTAAGGCGCAGAGCTTTGTGCAGACACTTGGTGCAAAGGCAAAGCGCAGCACAGATATATGTCATCAAAGCTAAGCTAACTTTAGCATTGGATTTAGCTATGTTTGTAAACTGCATGCATATTCACAAACCCAGTAGCCCCATCTGACTTCTGACATTTCGCCATGCATTACTTTTCCTGCAGAGATCGTGCTATGTTTTTAATGTCGTGTTATAGGGAACTTTTTCTTACATTTTCTTCCATTATCAGGGAACTTTTTTCTTCCATCGCTCTTTATCTCCCTTGCTTGCATTTATCGCTTCTGGCTACGCCAAATATAGCTGTTATCTCATTGGTTGTGCTTTGAAATCCGCTGCAGCCAAGGTCAAAGTTGAAATCATTTGAACTTTGAATGCAACACTCGGGTGACAATTTCCAGCGGTGAGCCACACCGTGGGTAGCGCTTCCACCTAGTTGGGCACCACCACTCTCCCCATAGGAAAACAATGGCACAGCCAGCACAGAGCAGTTTCACCGCTGATCATGTGCGAGCACCTTTAGACGCTGCACCATAAGGAAAACCCTGCACTGATCTCATACATGGCCTCTCTGGAATCCCTACAAATCTCAATAACAGCAATTAAACAGATCATGTGTGCAAATGGATTAGGTCAATTTTTATTTTGGCAGAGAGTAACTTTTAATAGCAAAACACGAGCAAAATTGTCCAATGTACAGCAGCCTTGTAAAATAAAATGAGCATATTCCACTGTTCTTTTTTTACCCAAAAAGGTAGAGAATTGTCATAGGATATTAAAAGATTACAGGGCGGACTGCGCCCACTGCCTTTCCACCAGACAACATTGTTATAGAAACGCATTTTGTTCAATACTCATGGAAGGTGGAGGGAGGGCTAGGTATGTGGGGGAACTCTAATGATCTCTTCAGGTAGAGAAAGCCCACTAAACTTTCCCTAATCGCTCAATATCACTAATAGTAAATGGTTATCCTGCCTGTAAAAACGTGAACACATACTGAACACACATTATACACACATTCCCTTCCAGTCATTTTAGCACTTCTTTTTAACGTCTCACACACAAAAATGCATGCATGCTCTCACTTTACCACTCTTAGACACGAGTTACTGGAGTGTGGCCTTGTCTCCAGGCAACAGCTCTAGGATAATAGCGAACCTCTGCATGCGCAAGAGTCAATATAGGAAAAAGACAGCACTGCTTGTCTTTTATACTGTTGTTTAAAGGTCTATGTATTTACTGTACATCAATGAATGTCAACCAGCCTGTCAACTTGCCAAACACTTCCCATGATTAACCACAAATAACTCATGGATAACCTCCTATAATATCATCATGATATTATAGGAGATATTATAGGATGATTGATTCAATGCATCTGCTCTGCAACAAAACACACTTAACAGCTGCTTATACTGTATCTATGTGTGTGTGTTACCACTGTTGGCAATATTTGTGAGAAAATGGTCCGTTACCAGCCATAAAAATATCATGAGAAAAAAGTCAATTTCAAAATTCACACTGATCATCAGGACTGACAAATCAGTATGATTAGCATGGTGGACGACACTGAACATTAGCATAAGCAGCAAATGATGACACTTCCTTCTGTTGAGCTATGTTACAGGGAAGGTTCCTTAGCATTTATTGGCTTTTCAATTTTTGTTGGAAGGTAACAGTGAACATGGTCTAACATTATCTAGAAAAGCAGATGGGATTACTAATTTAAAACTACTCAGCCTTCTACCTAATATGATTAACAATCATTCAAAAGAGGCACAGAGATAAGCACCATTTTAGAACTAGTTTCACATTCTAACAACTGTAACTCATTGAAAAACATGTCAATGGCAGGCCTCAATTCACAGCCTTGCTACCTTGCAAGAGAAGGAAAAATACAGTGCTAACAGCTTAGCACATATAAAGTAACATACCAGAATTTGAATCTTGATGCCTACTCAAGGCTAGGAGAAATGACTACATTCCTCATCAGAGTTAAAAGTACTTATACAAGAATGCCTAGTCTGTTGAAAAATTTAAAGAATCCTTTAAGCTTTGCCACCAAAAGATCACTTTGTACTCTCTTTTACCATCTATTATAACTGACTGAAAACAGAGTTCGATTTAAACTGCTCTCATTTCTGGTTAGAACAAACAAAACACACTGATGCACAGAGCATTTTTCTTACAAAAATGGCAAATTCTTTGAGAATAATTCTTTCCGATGTATTAACCATCACCTGGAGGCTCATAATTTGATAGACCAACTGTCAACAGTGAATTTTGTGACTTTATTTCAACTAACATTTTATTAATTAGGCTAGGTTTGATTGTACAATATGGCATTTTGAAAAAAAGCTTGAAAGGTAATTAATCCAATTTGTTCGTGTACAGCTATAGTAGTTTGGACAAAAAGTCGTCCACACCAATTTTCAATCCTGGACCACTTAACCTCACTAACGCAAAGCCTGGTGGTCAACTTTTTTCTTCTTCTTTCTTTGGTTCTTTTCTAGTGCTGTGTTCAATTAGTTGAAAATGAATATGAAATGATAGTAGCCACAAACTGAAATATTATTTGTTGTTAACTTATTAAGAGAAGTCTATTTAACCTCCCTGTAGTAGGTGGGATCTGGCCTCCACCAACATCCATTTTCTATCTGGCACAATATGTTTCGCATATTCCCCCTTACGTAAAGCTAGCTAATAAATAAAATAATAACTTAACAATAAATCATTTCAAATGTGGCAAAACATGGTTTAATCTTTTTTAGTGACCTATTCGTGGATGGCACTTTTGCTTCATTTGAAACTCTCCAACAGGACCATAATATACCGAAGACACACTTTTAGATACCTCCAGGCCCGCAGTTTTGCCAAAGAACACTACTCGTTTCCTGTCCCTTAAGAAGAGATCATGTTAGACATCATATTGGACTGGGACCTGGATACCAAGGGGAATGTTTCTAAAATATATAAGATTATCCAAGCTAATGGCTCACCTTCCTCGGATAAAACAAAATCAGCCTGGGAACAAGATTTAAACATCGAGCTCACTGAAGAGATGTGGACATGTTCCTTATGGCGCATTCACACCACTTTTCTCTGCCTTAGGCATTGCCTTATTCAATTCAAAGTGCTACATCGTTTACATTACACGAGACAGAAACTGTCCAAATTCTACCCCAATATTGATCCTACTTATATTAGGTGCCACCTGAACCCAGCCACAGTTGGGCATGTTTCGGGAATGTCCACCTTTGACTACATTTTAGAGTTGTATTTTTGAAGCTTTCTCATATATTTGTTGTAAAACAATTGAACCCAGCCCAATCACTGCCATTTTTGGAGTTCCCAGTGAGGGCGTAGACATCACTACACACCAAGCTAACTCTATTGCATTTGCCTCACTTCAAGCCCGGAGACTTATTCACTGTAATTTGAAGTCTGATAAGCCCCCCCATCATTCACAAGTTAGATCAGAGAAGTGCTATATTTAATTCCATTATAAAAACTCAGATATAACAGATGTAAGTCCTGTCAGAAATTTATGGATTCCTGGTCTCCCTTTACTCTTGCGCTTATCTTTATTAGAAATACCAGAATAGATCTCTTTCTTCCCAACTACAGCAACTACCCTTTTTAGTCTAAGTATTAGGATTAGGAATGGGTGATGCTTTAATAATTCAGGGTAATTTGGCAAGAATAAGTGCTTTATTCATGTGTTATTGTCGATGAGCCTCTCCGCCTATACTTAAATATATGTACTGAGATATGTGGGTATGTATATCTCTATTTATGTATAAGTATGTGCATATACTGTATATAGTATCTCTTTGTGTATAAGTGTGCATACATGTACTTAGCACTAGGTGTCTGACTATTGAGTGGTTTGAATTGTAACAAAGCCCCTTTGTTTTCACACATGTGTAATTGATGATTATGTTTGTTTTGTTTCCTTTTTCTCTCTGATTTGCTTGATTTTTTTTTTTTTTGGGGTGTCCAGGGGAGGGGGGGTTGTTTTTGTTGTGTGTTTTAATCCTATAAATAAAGTTTAAGGGAAAAAATAATAATAAAGATGTTTCTGATTCTAATGTGTAATATAATCTCACAATGAAAAATAAATTTTCATAAAAAGGTAAGAAATCAGGGCCAAAGTAGACTAACATACTAGCGTCCCAATGCTGAGGGTTCACAGTTTGGATCCCAGTGCTGCCTCCAGCTTGGCCATATGTCACAGGAAGCACAATTAGCAATGTTCCTTGGTGGGGAGCTGGTAGGGGTAATAGGACCCACCGTTACAATTTGTGACTCTTACAGGTGGCAGGGCACTTGAGGCAAATCGTGTGAACCTCTACACCAAATTACCTTTCCCCAGAAAAACTGCAGCTAGCTTGTGAAAAGAAGCTGAGCAGAGACGCATGTGACCACATTGATAAGAGCGATGTGAATGGCATTTGTGTAAGCAAAAAATACATATACCTTTGTGTATTAATACCATTAAAACACTGACAACTCTAGATCAAAACAATTGCAGCACTGCGCAGGATCAAACAACGATGAAACCAGGTGTCTACTTTCTCTCTAATGTTAACAGTCAGTTCAAAATGAACTCAAGAATTGCCATCTAAACTGGTGTATATTTCAAGAACATTTCTAAAGAATTTCTAAACATTGTTTAAGTTATGTAGTTAATTAGCATATTGAGCAGGAAGGTAAAATCCAATCATAAATGGTCACTAGAATTGCAGGCTGATTTGCATGCCGACATGCAAGGTGTGAGTGGAAGCCATCGACACAATCACAGTATATATATCTGGATCAGGGTTCAAAAATCAACTTTTTGGCTTACAGCCAAGTTGGCTGACAGATGAAAAAATTACTGACAAGAAAGTCTTTTTACCAGCCAAACAAAAAAATTTTTTACTATTGCAATTTGCTATTATTAATATTTAGCATGTCATATTGGTTTCATATGCGATTCTCAATCAATATTAGAGTAGTACGCAGTAATAATAGTAATAACACTAACTGTATGAAGAAATATTAATTCAACTATTTCAACAATTAAGTGTAATGCATTTGAATTAATAAATTCGGCGGTATTTGCCTTTCAGTGCAAGAGGGATCATTTATCAAGGAGTTTGAGAATAACAATTATAGAGGAATTAACAATCTTCTTCTTCCTCTTTCAGCTTGTTCCTTGTTTCTTAGGGGTCGCCACAGTGGATTTTGTAGTTTCCATCAGTACCCTGTGAGGGCACAGCACCAATGGCAGTCGTTAAATGAGCCGGTACGGTCTTGTCGATCCGCAAAATGATTTGGCAAAGTAAAAATAAGTAATAGTAGTAAGTTCAGAGCTGATGACGGAAAGAAGAGATGGAAATGGATGATCCGCTGTGGCAACCCCTAATGAGAGCAGCTGAAAGTCATAACAGTAGTAGTAAGTTCAGAGACATAGTTCATAATAGTTCATATAGAATAAAAAAAACTAATGTTTTTTATTCTGTAGTAGCATGTCCAGTCTTCTTCAGACAGTTCACTCTCTCAAAGCGATTTTCCTCTTTATCTCCCGCTAATCTCCACATAGCTGGGTTTGTTTTTAACTGCCCAGATGACAAGTACCTCAAATACCGCAAAAAATAAAATAAAAAAATAATCATGCGTTTGATGACTGAAACAACTACGCAAGACACACCCAGCATGGCAGATCTAGCAGATTGAAGCGAGGCATTATTTTTCCCACCTGCATTCCGTGAAGACCCGGCCCTACTGTGTCCGATTGGCTAACTGAAATGACAAAGTGTTCCCGACTCCTAACCTTAACCAACCTAACCAACAGAGGCAACGAGTACAACCCAATCAGGTGCAGAGTAGGGCCGGTCATCATGAAATGTGAGTGGAAAAAAAAAAGGCAAGTAAAAGCAAACCAGCAACTTTCTCAAGCACTTGTAGGAAATTCTTTTTATTTTTCTATTGGCCATAGTGGCGGGTGGTCTCCATAATTTACTCGCCAAAGACTAGATTTACCCGCATTTGGCAACTGGCGAGAGTTAATTTTGGACCTTGATCTAGATCTAAGAAGCCACATCTAAACAGGGACTGTGTGTGTGTGTGTGTGTGCGCGTGTCTTCACCTGTCAGCAAAAATCAAATAGCCCTGTTCATCTCTCACAGATTTGATATTTTGGCCTTGGTTAACATTCATTCAAAACAGTCCTACGCACTGACACAATCACTGTGCATAGTGCAACTGAAGAAACATTATATAATAAACTTTGTGAAACAAGTTTTAAAAATAAAATTCGACAAAAGCAGCGTGTTATAGGCATAACCAGATGCAGAAATGAAAATAAAGGAACAAATTCCAATATCTGATTAAATAACACTGAAAGATCCATATATAGAAAAACGGAAAACTTAAAAAAGCATCTTGTGGGCCCACATGACAGGCAGGAGCTGAAAGCATACTTTTCCCTGGTGACAGCTGTTGTATAAATGGAACTGTTGTTTTAAACAACTTTAAGTCTGAGTGTTCATATGCTATTTGATGACACTTTCATCCAATGGACATCTGAGTACAATGTCTGCATGTTTTTAGCATGGATGGCCCCAGTACGAAACCTAACCCTCACTGTTTCGGAGAAATGCGCTACCTATTAAGTCCAATATAGGGTACTCTCCTTGTTCCTTACATTAACTATACTTAAGTTTCGATCCTAAAAGCATAAAAAATGTTAATCTGGGGAAATCTGGGTAGCGTGGCAGTCTATTCCGTTGCTTATCAACACGGGGATCGCCGGATTGAATCCCTGTGTTACCTCCAGCTTGGTTGAGCGTCCCTACAGACAAAACTGGCCAAGTCTGCGGGTGGGAAGCCAGATGTGGGTATGTGTCCTGGTCACTGCACTAGCGCCTCCTCTAGTCGATCAGGGCACCTGTTCGGGGGGAGGGGGCACTGTGGGGAATAACGTGATCCTCCCATGTGCTATGTCCCCCTGGAGAAACTCCTCACCGTCAGGTGAAAAGAAGTGGCTGGCGACTCCACATGTATTGGAAGAAGCATGTGATAGTCTGCAGCCCTCCCCGGCTCGGCAGAGGGGGTGGAGCAGCGACCTTGACGGCTCGGAACAGTGAGGTAATTGGCCGGATACAATTGGGGAGAAAAGGGGGTTTGGGGGGGGGTAAAAAAAACAAGTTAATCTAACAGTAGTTGGGCTCTATTTTTGCTTTTTTTCTTGCACACATAAACTGTGTGTAAAAATAAGAATCAGTGGACGTGCGGGTGGCATGGCGGTCTATTCCGTTGCCTACCAACACAGGGATGGCCAGTTCAAATCCCCCTAATACCGCTGGCTTGGTCGGGCATCCCTACAGACACAATTGGCCCTGTCTGTGGGGAGGAAGCCGGATGTGGGTATGTGTTCTGGTCGCTGCACTAGCACCTCCTCTGGTCGGTCGGGGCGCCTGTTCAGGAGGGAGGGGCAACTGGGGGGAATAGCATGATCCTCCCATGCACTAAGCCCCCTGGCAAAACTCCTAACCGTCAGGTGTAAAGCGTCGGCTGGCGACTCCACATGTATCGGAGGAGGCATGTGGTAGTCTGCAGCCCTCCCCAGACTGGCAGATGGGGTGGAGCAGCAACCGGGACGGCTCAGAAGAGTGGGGTAATTGGCCAAGTACAACTGGAAGAAAAAAAAAAAAGGGAAATCCAAACAAAAAAAAGAACCAGAGTCCTACGATGCCAGATTTGAAAAAGTTTTGTGTCACGCATGTTTTGTGTGAACACAGCAGATATGTTTTGAATGGACTCTGTCTACTTGCTTTCAGTCACTGACCAGGTCTCACTTTCGGTCCGAGCCTTCTTTCCATCCACTGTGATCTTTCATACAGATTGAAAGGGATATATTTCTTCCTAAAGTGGCTTTTCTTGGACTTAAAGTCTATCCTGCCAACACTACCTGCCAACACTTTTTTCCTCAAATTTACTGTTCTTTTCCTGTCTCTTGTAAACGAGTGAAATATTCAGATACATTATGAGGATTAATAAAAGAATAATAAAAAGTAACAAAATGTTCCTTCTCCTTGCTGGTTGTCCTAACACATTCAGAATCATTATTCATTACCTCTTTTTCCAATGCCATTAACAGGCGACTCGCTTTGTGCGTGCGCTTACAAATGTATATTTTAAAGGCTCATAAGTTATTGTGATGTTGTTTAAAGTTCATATTGTGTGATGTTATACTATGTTGAAAATTTAAAAAATGTTCAGTCTCCTTGCCGATTGTTCCAATACATTCAGAATCATTATACATTACCGCTTTTGCCATGTAAAATTTATATTTTAAAGGCTCATTATTATGGTTTTGTACTTCTCTAATGTAGCGCAGTGTTAACCATGTTACTTATAACATTCTTTCTTAGCCATGGAACTCGAACCATTTTCTGATGCACTAAAAAATATAATTTAAATTAAAGTCCGACTGATAAATCGGCATACCGATATTAATGGTCGATATAAGCTAATTGCAGATAAATCAGTATCAGCGTTTATAACAGTCGATAAGTGACAATTAAAAAAGAAGAGATGAAGATTGTTGTTGCGAAGTTTGCAACTCCGCTGAATGCCACAAATCACAACAATCAGCTGACCCAAACAGAGTCAAGCAAGTAGACCACAGTGAAATTAGTTTAAGTTTGGCTGGGTATATGCAAGGACCTAACAATATGATATGTGTCATGATACACGGGTCATGATACGTTTGTATCGCGGTACATTGCGATATGATACCTATTGTAATACATTGCAATACTCTATATAATTTACTGAATATTCAAAAATATATCTGAAAATACAACTTGCTTTGTACCACCTGGGTAGTCTAATATTGACGTCACATTATATTTTGATAACTCAGCGGACAAATTGAGTCAAAACTATTTAATTCAAAATTTCCATTCCAATTTATTAGAATGGTTTTTGCATTGCACAGTGTACACTGTGTCACTGAACATACTGAACTGAAATGTAGATGACATATCATAAAAACATAAAATGTGCATATTAATTATTCTTATTGTGTCACCAAAGACATTGAACTAAAATTTGTTTAAAACATTAATAATTTTCTAATGTATCCATACGAGGGGCTGGAAAATCCATAATATTGTGGAAAAAAATATTGCAATACTGAGCTGTATCGATTTTTTTGCGCAGTCCTAAATCTAAGTTGGATATTAGACAGATATTCACTCCGGATCCAGCGGCTTGCCCTATGGTTAAGGGCGAGCACTTGCATGTGAGCTAACCGTCCTCTTTACTGCCAACACCGGGTGAAACTGAGTAAGAAGCCACTGGATCTGGAGTGAATGTCTGTCAAGTATCCAACTTAAAACTACCTTCACCGCAGTGCAGAGCAGCCCATAACAGAGTTCATCTGTGTTTATGCTAATTGTCCCGTGAAATATATTACTTAAATATAAATATCTCGGGTCCGCGGTGGCGTAGCGGTCTAAGCATCGGCTTGGTGTCGATGCAGTTGCCCACTGGGGACTGGGGTTCGCGCCCCGGTCTCGTCAGATCCGACTATGGCCGGACTCGATGAAGCAGCAATCATTGGCAGCGCTGTCTTCGGGAGGGGGGCGGAGTCGGCTTGTGTTCGTCATGTGAATGCGTCTCTGTGTGTGTCGGAAAAACAGTGGTTCGGCTTGGATTCGCCTTGTCACGAAAGTGGGGAGGCGTCTCCTTCGAGACTGCCGGCCGGAGAGATGCAGTTGGCGAACGCATGCAATACGAGGGTGGGTGTTTGAATTAAAATAGGGATCAATTGGCCACTAAATTGGGAGAAAAAAGGGAAAAATCAGAAAAAAAAATTAAAAAAAAAAAAAAATCTCCCATCACTTCTCCTCTTAGACCAAATAAGCCTGACAACATTCATGTCAGCTATGCCTGGTTTTTGCTGCAGTAATGTGGAAGTGGTTACCGTCAATCAAACATCAAAATTACGTTTAACATTATGTCTTGATGCATGCTCAATAATCCAGGTAAGAAAATCAAAGCAATTCTAGTTAACGGGCACACCCATATCTGCATGTGAAACTGGTATTTGGTTTCGGTCGTTATGCAACTGTAATTGTACTGTATTGTTTATAAGGGGTGGGGATGACTGCAGTCAGTTTAGACTGAAGATGTCACTTAGTTGAGTGATGAAACGTATCTGTCAATAAACGTTCACAGATGAACTGAGTCAATCTTCTTTGTTTAACAGTATGGTAGGTGAGTGGTGTAGGCTAAGCTGTTGATTGTAGGTTTATTTATGAAACAGTGTGGCAGTTCTAGCGAGACAACAAACAATGGTCCTTTCATTTCTCCCTTGTCACTTCTAAAAAATTCTCTGGCAACATCGCTTACAGCAGCTTATAACGCTGTCCATTGCTAACCTGGTTACCCTCAAAGCTAGCTAATGCCATGTTTATCAGTACAAGATGGCTAATGTTAATAAGCAGTTAAAACTATAGTGTTTAATTTATTCTGCCTAAATGAAACTACGGTAATTATATCTGTGACTTGCTTTTCTGTAGTTGGAGTCGGTACATTGGAAATGATTAAACCAGAGGGGACACGTAAATAAATGTGAGCTGAACAAGTATTTAACATGGGTTGGTAGTCAAAACATTTTCTAGCTTCTCTTTCAAACGCGTAGTGTGAAATCCCAAAGTCGCAAGTCCTCGTTGCAGACAGTCATGTAGTATTAGATGCTTTCAACAGCAGCGTTTTACTCTAGGTCACTGTATCGATCAGTGTACTGCATAGCTTAAGATGGGTTAGGGTTAGCATTAGGTACTATTTATGACAGCAAAAGAAGTTTATTTTTAAACTGCATTATGTCACGTTATCTTCATGAAGACTTTTAAATAACTACAGATAAAAAATGTTATGGAAAATCTTTGGTTATGTTAGGTGTTTCTGGGAGGGGGAAAAAAAACCGTAATAATCGGCCGATACATCATTATCAGATTTTTAAATCCTCAAATATCAAAATTGGTATTGGACTTAATAAAAATCCTATATCAGCCGGGCTCTAATAATTAAATCAGTAACATATATGTGCAACAACTAGACGACAAATGGCTTGAAACGACTACTAGTCAACTGGGAAAATCTTTGGTCGGGGCAGCCCTAAATTCATGAAAACTTGAAGGTCATCTTATCCTACCAGACAAAACACTTCTATTTTCTGTTTGTGGATGAAAAGATTGTAGTTTTATACCTGACTTTTTGTCTACAACTCACAAGTTTACAAGATGCTGCTGTAACCCGATTGGAAAGGGTTAAATATCTGGTTTGGGAATGAAGTGAAGTATGAGGATTGCTTCAAGTTGCTAACTCCTAAATTAGTCGACTAAATGAGTGCCTGAATCATTTGATAGCAACGAACATGCAGTTTTTAGGGGTGGGACGATACTGGATCGAATTCCGAATCATTCAATACGGTCTTCACGGTTCAAGACGCTCCCCATTTTGTGAGATTTTGTGTTATTAACACTAGAACGACTGGGATTTCACTCCTACCTAAAATGACCATGGGCGGTCAAAATGACCGCTGGCTTTTAAACTCTATTATGTCAAGATAAATACAGGACAAATATATAATAATTGAGATATTAATGCATTGCCTATATTAGTATGTCTATTAGGAAATGACTAACACCAAAATTAACATTTTAACAGCTTTAATATGCTAGCGAATTCAGGAGGCAGCCGGGAATCCGTCGCAGCCAGGACGTGATCCCGGGTCGCCTGCACCACGGGCGACTGCACTAACTAGTCGACTAAAGGGTCCAAAACATTTGCCAACGAGCTAGCAGGTCTACACATCCGTGATCGTTACAATACTATTTTTCAAACAACTTAAAATCGCCGCTGTCCAATGCCTGTAAATACTGCAACACCTTGGTGGTAGTCATGGTGTGTCTGAAACGGTGGCTGTACCCAGACATGAAAAACAAAACGGAAAACACATATTGCTAATCTAACAAACATATCAAGGCCGAAATAATGCGAAATGTAAAAAAAGAACTGAACGTTGCGAAGGAAAAAAGGCGAACACGTCATAAATAATGACATGACGCGCATGATGATGCACAAATTACGTACAGTCATTTTGACTGCTCATGGTCGTTTTAGGTAGAGCTTAACTTTTTTGTGCAACTGATCTAAAACTCATTTTAATGCAAATATATGCAATTTTAGGAGCATTCAGGGAGCGGCAGGTCTGTATCTCTTTTTTTCCCCACAAAGTTATTAAAATCCAAAACGGTCAAAATGACTGTCTTGGTCGTTCTAGTAGTTTTCAAAGTTTTAAAGTAAAGCAATTGTGTTACACAACAAGATGGCACAACATTTTGTTAGAACTTTTGCACTTGCATTATGTTTGAATATGTGCCTTGATAATGTCGAAATGTTGGGCCTAACTCTTAAAATAAATGAACAGAAACAGAAAACTGCAACGGTGTTTTGTCTCTTGCTTACCAAAGGATCCACTGTATCATATTGAATCGAAATTGTGAGCCCTGAATCGTGAGACGTATCAAACCGTGAGATTTGTGAATCGTCCCACCCCTAGCAGTTTTACAACCTGAAAATTTAATAAATATATTTGATTATACTTAAAGTGTAATTTAGCTGTTGTGCTCACTGCAATCTTGAAAGACGGTTTAAATATGAGTACACCATCATGCATGTCAAGCCTCAGACAGAACGGGTGATAGCTAAGATTACTGACCAAGTCCCCATAATCATCTTCATTAATCATGATCCAACAGGCAGAACTGATCCAAGTTTAGCTCTCATACACTAAGAAGCTCAAAAAATGCCAGCCATTCTGTGTACACATTTATCTCAGTACTGAAAATATGAATATATCCTACTTTATTAAGCTCCCTCCAGACAAAAAAAAAAAAAAGCTAATGGACTCTAGCCTTACAAAACCAGACTAAATCTTGCAAGTTCGCTACAAGATTTTAGCATGGAAAGGATCCAATGAGACGTGATTTGTGCCTGGCAGCTGAACATCAGACTAATTAGCAAACCATGGGGAGTGATTGAAATGACGATGACAACAACCAGCGCCGTATTTTGAAAAGGATGACAATGAGAGTGTTGGAAGAGGCTACTGTTGATGCTGCTATTGAATAGAGATCAGCCGGTGATCGGAATCAGCCGATTTTCAGCTTGATCGACCATGACCAGTGACCGACCGGTCAGTCACATATATCTGATTCTGTGGCGGTTTAATTTATATGCATGAGCTGCGCAATGGTTCATGTCGCGCACAGAGCAGCACAGACAGTCTCAGACATATTTTCCGCATTCCGTGGACAGCTGTGGACTTGCACTAGTCACACAGACGCGCACACGGTTCCACCTCCTCCAGCCCCTGCCCTTGAGTGTCAGTCTGTGAAACTGTGCTTATTTTCAAATATATGCTGACTGAGACTCAAAATTCAATCACCCTATTGAATTTCTGTCAATTTACAGTTATAGTTATATTATTTCATCATGTTCCATTTTGGTGCAATGGTTTCAACTTGTGTAGAAGCCGGAAAACTGGGTCGGTCGGGCTGGTCTCACGCCTCGGGGAGCAGTCACCCGCCTCTCTCCATTGCTGGAAAGCCGCAGCTGTCTCATGGGGCCCCCTTCCGTCTGCGGCGGATCCACATCACGGTACCTTCGTGGGGTGGAGTATGACGCCGTGCCAGAAGGAGGGCCGGTGGAGGGGACTGGGTATGGCAGCGAGCCGGTGATTGCGCTGGGCCCTTCTTGTGGATCTCCCTAGAACCCCCCCCCCCCCAAGCCCCTTGGCCATTTTAGTATTTTTCAAAATTATGCAATAGGTGGAGTTGGGTTTAGACCTGGGGGAGAAGTTACACTTTAAAGGAAAGTTACAAAAATGTTTGTATACGCTGTCAATTAATAGTTCTTGAGGAAAAAAAAGAAAAAGGAATTGGCCAAAATCGGAATTGGCAGGTCAAACTTTTAAAAAAATGGAAATCGGAATCAACCAAGAAAATTGCAATCGGTGCATCTCTACTACTGAATTTGTTAAACATTTACAAAGATGGCAACGATTGTTTACAGAAATGATTATCAACATCCTGTCTAAGGACAGGATGTTGTGTTGCTGTAAAGCCCCTTGAGGCAAATTTGTAATATTGGGCTATAAAAATAAAATTGACGACTTGACTACATGGACTGACCCCCCCCCCCACACACACACACACACACATACATTAGACCACAAACTGATGAGATCCCCCCCACCCCAATACTGGAAAATAAGTGTTGCTGATATACTATCACAACTTTTCCCCATGCACTGTGCATGGGGAAAAGTTGTGAGCATAAAACCTATGCTTTGAAGAACCTTTTTCATAGATTCACTTACTGGGATGATTTGCAGGAAAAAGACTGCAACCAAATTTAACCATTTAGCTAAGAACTCCCTAAAGGACCCATCAGTGCTCCCAGACCCTACTTTGAGAACCTAAAACACATTTATCACCAATTGGTCATTCATTCTTTTTTCATTTACTATTGACTTATTTTTATTTTCAGGGCAGTAAAACAAACCCTCTCACACTTAATGTTGAACTTTTTGTCCTGAAAGACACAAATCTTTTGAGTCAAAAAACATTAAGCCTGATCCTAGAATCCAGAAGTGCTGACAAATCAGGCATAAACATGGAACTAAAATCGTCCATTATGACCAACTATCTTAATGTTCCATCATTATTACCAATATGGGGAATACAGACATTGTGTCAGTATTTTAAAGGAGACACCGTGTGTTACAGTAATTTTGAACACGTCAGCTGCTGTGTCCAAAGAAACTTGATGGGTCTTTGCACTGGCAGGGTAGGAAGAAGCAGACGTGCTTCCTTGAAGCAAACTATTTTCATGCTCATGTAGATCATCAAACTAATGTGAGAGTGATGGAGGACAACTCCTGAGAGACATCAAATCACCCTGAGGTTCTCCGCAAGCCATATTCTATCAAAAAATGCCTGTGGCACACAACATCAAACACAAAGCGCTTCACCAACCGATCTCACATGAAAATCACATGTTATGTGCAGAGCCAATATGGTGCCGTGTATGAACGCTGCATCAATGTAATGAGCCGTTGGCCGTTTGGTCTATTACGAAGCACTTGAACCCGACTAGACTATCCAATACCAACAAGCCACAGGCCAACTTTTAAAAATGCACAAATAACCGCTTATCAATCTTCTCCCCATCTCCTCTAAATCACTTGCTTAAGTTCTATCAGTATACACTATGTTTGGTCACTTGAGCAGCACAGAAATGGTTCCGTAGCCAACAATTTTTCTTCAGAAAGGTAAAACAAAAAGGTGACTGGGTAAATTATCCCAAGACACCAATTTGCTAATCAAACATTTCAACAACAACATAAAACAAGATGGCATCTTCAAGCTCAAACAATGAAAACACTTCTCAAAGCAAACATCGCCCAACGCATGATAGCCAGAGACAAGAGGACAGAGGGGAGAGGGAAATAGCCCACAGTGCCATTAGCAACAGACCCCCTTTCTGTGTGTGGGAAGCAATTTAAGTTTCAATGATTTGGTCTTCTTCCATCTTCCTTGTGAAACAACCCATACTCCTACCTAAGCTGGATAGGGATTCTCTTTATCTCTTTGTAACTCTCTCCACCCCATCCTCCTGCTTCACTTTCAGTGCTTTGGGGGAGCTGGGAGAGCTGCTGAGGGAAGGGGAAACAGGTGTTATTCACAGGCAACACGAGGCACAGCAACACCAAGATCACAGCAGTTCCTTCAGAAATAAAAGAAGAACAAGGAAGTTACTTGATCATTATTATTGGAAACTGATCAAGGGCTGGCATTGCTGCATGGACTAGGGCCTCCTAATACAAAAACGCCTCCCTCCATTCAAAGATACCGTTAACTCAGAACCAATATCTGGAAAATATTTCAGAGTAGAATTTATGTGCATTGTTGTATTTCAGGAGTATTAGTGAATAAAATAGTTATGAAGACTTGGTCAGTGATGTCAACCCCTCCTTTGAGAGGCTTTCTCTATAGGCCTTAGGTACAGGACACGAGAAGTCAGTGATTTGTATTAACACTTCAAAAAGAGCTAGAGAAAAACTATAGAATATTGAACCATTTTGTGCTACTGTGCTAAATTGGTATAGCTTGGTAATAATAAAGCTAAATAGCCCTAAACCAAGTGAGGGAAAAACAAGACTGAAATATTAACAAAAGGTATACTTTATATTTGAAAGAAGGATCAGCATTTCAGTTTCCCATAGATATTTAGATGTGGTTGCAGTACTGGACAGGCCCTCAATAAGCACTTCTCAAATTTCAATGTATTGCAAACACACTTTTTCCACTGTTCATAGAAATGTGAATCAGTTCATCTGGGCACAACTTTTTAATGAAAAAAACAACTATCGGTTTCATACACATATCTATGTGAAGAGGGAACGACCATCCCTAATCCGAGAAGGGGGGGGGCGCCTAAGAGCACATCTGTCACCATCTTACAGTGTTGTGATTGCAACTATTCCCAAATCCTCTGGGAATAGTACACGCATAAATTGTAACTCTAGTTAATGGTCGTGCCAATTTGTATATGTTCGGTCGTTATGCCACTATATTGTTTATATGGGTGGGGATACCTGCAGTCAGTTGAGACTGAAGAGGTCACTTGGATGAGTGATGAAAGGTTTCCCCCACTACATGTTGTGTCCAGATGAACTGATTCAACTTTCTGTGATTTCCTTACCTGGATTATTGAGCATGCATAAAGACATTTTTCCACTATTCAACTTGGCATCCCTTAACCACATCAGCCTTCTACAACTATGAATAAATGAAAACCCTTTGAGAAGTACTGAGTTAAATCTGAGCACTTGGTATAATGCACCTAAAAATGGATAACATCGTATTTTAGAGGACTCGGTTCATCCCTTACCGATTTTGCATCTCTAAATTAACGTCTGATAACCAAGACGATCTAACAATTTTTATAAGCCTTTTCACACAGGTAGCCTAACGCGTGAATCGTCCGGGAATTTTCCATGGCAGGGTCGTGTGTGAATGTGAGCCAGAAAAGTTAAGACTGGAAACTTGCTGGACCTAGAAACACTAATGGAAATATTTCGGAACGACAACAATTTGCACAAAAGCCTCAAGGGTTGCCAGATCAAGAATGCAAAGGATTATGCCCATCTTAAATAAGGCTTTTTACTGGAGATAGAGAAACAAGCATAAGGAATGCATCTGCAAGTTGCTCACAGATTTGTCTGAAGTGGGAGATTTATCTGCAAACCAGCCAAAGTAACAGTATATTTAAAAATGCCTAAAAAACTGTCAAAAAGAAATGTGAGAGCTACTTTAAGTTGGTGCAGAGGATGAAATCAATAATCAGCTGTGTGGTACAGTTAGAATTGCCATCATTTACTCACTACTACTTCTCTCTCACTACACCCCAGAAGGGTCTGTCGTGTCATGTGCGAATGAATTCTATCCAGAAATCTTATGGCTAGAAACTGTATGTCTGAATGGGAAAACCAACAGCAGTACCATAATACCGGTATTGATGCAGAATGTGTAATTAAAGCATTAAACATGTTATCACAGTAATGTTAAAGCTCATAAATGTACAACGATGGACATGAAATGTCCAAAACATACCCACTTGTGGGGCATGTGATGTGGATTTCTTTATATTTTTGCTGGTATGTGCATTGCTGTTGGGGTGAATAAGAACGGTGCAATGTTTAGGTTTAACCTTAATGCTTTAATTTTGTTCATAAATCAGAATGCAGGAAAAAAGTTGGTTCAGGCAAGTGTTTCATTAACACCTGCACAGGTTTCAAATAAATACTTCCATAAAATCCTTGGCTCTATTGGTGACTATTTAATGCTATGTAGCACATGTCACAGATGGCAGAACACACCGTGTTTAATGAATGTATTTTGTTTCTATTACGGTCAGTCAAGCTAATGACAAACTATGTCAGATCCCTTTCACTGAACTGCATAGCTTTAAGCAAAACTAACTGGGTTATAATTTTATCTCTCTTTTGGCCAAACCCTTCATGTTAACATGTGTCATCTTATTCTGTTGCTACTTAACTGAAAAGCCAAGTTCTGTTCAGTTTTTTCCCCCCTCAGGAAATCATAGGAAGATAAGAGTTAATAATAATCCCTTGCAAAACTGAAAAAGATAAAATTATTAGTGATCGTCATATAATTTTTAAAGACCAGTCTTCTACAACAAATGGGAACACTACCTATCAAATATGACCACTAACTGGAGACAGCATCAAAACCAACTATTAGACTGGACAGACTATTCTGCCAAGAATATTGGAGATGACGCTTGTTAGTAAAGTTCGCTAGCCCTTGGCTAACGGGTCGGACCCTCTAGTTGACTGGTTAATGTTGTCGCCCGTGGTGCGCAAGACCCGGGTTCGCGTCGTGGCTGTGGTGGTACTGCTGGCGTCGTGTGTGGCTGCCGCTTCTCCCTCTCGTAGCCCCCCCTTCCCATCCACCCCTGTATGTTTGTGCTACGTTTATCTGTTTTCTTGTTTCACCGCTGTTTATTGTAAAGTGACTTTGAGAGTTAGAAAAGTGCTATATAAGTTTAATTTACTATTATTAAAGTGTCAACTCTCTGGCATAATGCCCACCATAGACTGAAACGGGATCAGCAGCTCCTGCAGAGTGCTGGTTCCCAGCTACTAATGCTGTTAAAGATACAATCTTGAAGATCGTTGTTTATGTTTAACTCAATGACATCTATGGTGATATGTGGCGGTGGCACCGTGGCAGTAGTAGATGAGAACCCCAAATCCATGAGACCCATTCAGACTGGCCGGTGCCGTTGTGTCAGCATCTTTATCGCTGCCAAACAAAACATCACGACTGAAACTGGGTTTCAGTTATTGATGTTCCAGTATCAGTCTGGTGAAGCTTATTTCGCTGGCTGCTTGCCCACCAAAATAACTTTGTTTTATCTTCAAACTTGGAGCTACCTGCTGCCTTCTGCATTTGGGTGCTGCTCTAAAGATGTAAATTGATTCATAAAAGGCAACTAAAACAGAGCTCATAAGTTTTATATTTGTGGATCTGCCCTTGCTTTAAAGCTACATTTCTTTTGATTTTACACACCCCTGTGGGCAAAAGCAGTACTGTTTCCCATCTGAACTGCCTTGTCACGAAGATCCACATTCACCCTCTGGTACTAGCGCAGTGTGATATATCATGTGATGATAGAAAAACGTCTATCATTTCATATTGTGCTCCATCATTTATTTTGCTGTGTTGCAAATCACACTTTTTACAGCAATATTTTTTGTCATTTGAAGTCTGTCCATCTTTTGCACAGATTACATCCATCCATCGTCTTTACCACTTATCCTCTAGAGGGTCACAGGGAAGCTGGAGCCAATCTCAGCTGACATCGGGCGAGAGGCGGGGCCCGATGTCAGCAGATTACATTAATAAATTAGTTATTGACTCTTTACTCGTGAAGCTTTTATTGCACTTACAGTAACTTAACTAATGTAGTTGTCATCAACTTTCTACCGTGGCGTCTCTCCCTCTGCTCAGCTGAGCTCCACGTGTGGAGGTGCTGAGCCCCGCCCACGGTGAAACAGACAGCAGAGGAGGGGAGACGAGAAACTAACATGACCATAAATGACAGCAAAACGTAGTAGACACTATGTTTATTCATGTTATTCATCTAATTTATGTGCACTTGTTTAATTTCAGCTCAGCGTGAGAATTTCTATTGCCTTTGCTGTCATTTATGGTCGCGCTACTCTCCTCTTCTCTGTGGTTCAGCAAGGGTCGGGGTTGCCCCTCCACACACACAGGCAGCATGTGCGCACCCTTGGGGGGGGGGGGTCAAGGACCAGAAACTATCTATACATTGAATTTACAGAAAATGTGCTATATTATGACATGTATCGTTATCGGGATATGAAATGACCTATATCAGGATATGAGATTTTGGTCATATCGCACAGCCCTATCGGGTACCTTGCCCATTTGTTTTAAAAAGAAGAATGGGATAAAGAAACGTTTAGGAAAAGACGTTTGCAAGATATGCAGCGATGAGGTAATGTATCTCTAAATGTGGCTATGTATCTTGTCTGAGTGCTGTAAATTGTTTTGTCAAATTTTGTGGGAAATACGACCTGGAAACAAGCACCTATCACAAAGAGTAGGGGGTCCCCTGTTGTTCTGGCAAAATTTCCAACCTGGCTCTCTCCATCTAATCACCCCCCCCCCCCAATGTAATTCGCTCAATGATTCCTCCCTCTCGACCTAAAGCTGATGTGTGATAGTGTTCTGGTGCGAAATGGCTGCCGTGTATCACCCAGGTGGGAGTTACACATCGGTGGTGGTTGAGGTGCGTTTCCCCCTACACTGTGAAGCATTTTGGGTGTCAAAATAAAGAGCTATATAAATGTAATCCATCATCATCATTTGGAAACACATAACAATATCTAATATGCCTGCTGACGATCTCATTGTTGGTCATATAGAGGCATCAAAATTAAATTGAGACTTGTAAATGATTAGTGAAAAACTCCTCATAGCAGCTTTTACAATCCCACGGAATTAAAATTTTATTTTCATTCATGTTACCTCTTATCTGCTGTTAATTTACATCTATTCATCACTTCGTTGCAAAACATTACCAAAAAAAAAACATCACTATGTGTTTATAAGAATTTAGTTTTTCCTCTTCCTGACAAAGTACAACATCTTTTAAAAATATTGTCATCCTGCATTTGTGGGCATACTTTAACAAACATGACCAATGAATGTGAGAAAGACAAGACAAGTGATCTTCTACCACCATACTGAAACTACCCAATAGCATACCACTAACAACATTCTTCTAAAGATGTCCAGACCATTACTGGCTGTCAGTCACATCAAACTCCCTCCTCTCACAAAATCCCACCCAACTATTCAATGTCTTTTGGACATTCGTCAAATCGCATAAGTTTGCAGCGCTCTAAATACTGTTTAATTTGACCTTTACATGTGCAGGGAAAGGTGTGCAGCAGGTCAGGGTGATGAAGGATAGAGATGGAAATGTGCTGATAAATGAGAGTTTGTTAAGAAGGCGGAAGGAGTATTTTGAGGGGCTGATGAATGAAGAAAATGAGAGAGAAAAGGTTGGAGGATGTCAGGATAGTGAATCAGGAATTGCAGTGGATTAGCATGGAGGACATGAGGGAAGCTATGAAGAGGATGAAGAGTGGAGAGGTAGTTGGTCCAGATAACTACCTGTGGAAGCATGGAGGTGTTCAGGAGAGATGGCAGTGGAATTTTTAACTACATTGTTTAACACAATCTTGGAAAGTGAGAGGACGCCTGAGGAGTGGAGAAGGAGCATACTGGTACTGATTTTCAAGAACAAAGGTGATGTGCAGAACTGTAGCAACTACAAAGGTATAAAGTTAATCAACCACAGCATGAAGATATGGGAAAGAGGAGTGAAAGCTAGATTAAGAGCAGGGGTGATTATTAGTGAGCAGCAGTGTGGTTGCATGCCAAGAAAGAGCACTACTGATGTGAGGTTTGCTTTGAGAATGTTGGAGTATAGAGGTCAGAAAGAGTTACATTTTGTCTCTGTGGATTTAGAGAAAGCATATGACAGGGTGCCGACAGAGGAGGTGTGGTATTGAATGAGGAAGTTGGGAATGGCAAAAGTATGTAAGAGTGGTGTAGGATATGTATGAGGGCAGTGTGACAGTGGTGAGGTGTGTGGTTGGAATGACAGATGGGTTCAAGGTGGAGGTGGGATTACATCAAGGATCAGCTCTGAACCCTTTCTTGTTTGCAATGATGGACAGGTTGATGAATGAAATCAGGCAGGAGTCTTCATGGACTATGTTTGTGGATGACATTGTAATCTGTAGCGAGAGTAGGGAGCAGGTTCAGGAGAGCCTGGAGAGGTGGAGGTATGCACTGGAGAGAAGAGGAATGAAAGTCAGTGGGAGCCAGACAGAATACATATGCGGGAACGAGAGGAAGGACAACAGAATGGTGAGGATGCAAAAGTAGAGGTGACGAAGGTGGATGAGTTTAAATACTTGGGGTCAACTGTTCAAAGTAACAGGGAGTGTGGAAGAGAGATGAAGAACAGAGCGCAGACAGAGTGAAGAGTGTCAGGAGTGATCTGCAACAGAAGTACCAGCAACAGTTAAGGGGAAGGTTTACAAGATAGTAGTGAGACCAGCTATGTTGTATGGTTTGGAGACTGTGGCACTGACGAAAAGAAAGGAGGTAGAACTGGAGGTGGCAGAGTTGAAGATGCTAAGATTTTAGTTGGGAGTGAAGGACAGGATTAGGAATGAGTATAATAGAGCTCAGGTTGGAGATTTGGAGACAATGCAAGAGGCAAGATTGAGATGGTTTGGACATGTGTGGAGGAGAGATGCTGGGTATATTGGGAGAAGGATTATGAATATGAAGCTGCCAGGGAAGAGGACAAGAGGAAGTTCAAAAAGGAGGTTTATGGATTTGGTGGCGGAGGACATGCAGGTGGCTGGCGTGACAGAGGAAGATGCAGAGGACAGGAAGAGATGGAAACAGATGATCCGCTGCGGTAACGCCTAACGGGAGCAGCCGAAAGTAGTAACAGTCGATACGCCAGCAAAAGAAAGTATCGGAACGACATATGTTTATATGCAAATCTTCAGGATTGTGGCTTTAATTTCTCACGGCCAATTCAATGTGCCATCATGAGTTGGTTTGGAGAATGTGCCACCTGGTTAAAAATTAGACAAACGTTTCTGAATTATATGCTCTATCAACTTCATTATGGTTGATTATGTTTTTATATTAAGAGGGGAAAAAGGATTCATCTGCCCAATCGATGTTTAAATCTGTTTTACCTTTTGTATATGAATTGACTTATTTTAGTTTTAGATGTGCTTACTTGTTCAGCATGTGAAATAGGCCCTGGATAGTAAATTCCATTAACAATAGCCTGTGGTCCAACCTTTATCTTTCGTTTCATAAGGGTTTGTGAAAATAAATGATAAAGGATTGATACTACGTACAGAGTAAAGGAATACACAAGGAGAAAAGACAAGGATAGAGGAACTATCCATTTATGAGCATTTTTGTATATTTCTTGTTCACTGTCCTGTCTCATCCTTCACCTCTACATACTTACTTTTATAGCTTTGATTCCAGACTTGGTGATTTGGGTCATCTTGGCCTTGGAGATGGGAGGTTTGTACTCATTCAGAGAGTACAGCTGAAAAACAAATAGGGGGGAAACCCCTCAGTCAAACCTTTCGACTACTAAGGCACAGAAGCACAAGATAAACATTCTCAAATCATCGCAGACTGTGCACTCAGAATCTGCCAGATTCGAAGAGCACATTGGCACAAATACTGTAAAACCATCGCTCCGCAAGTACACGGACAATCAATGATACCCAAGGCGGTATCTTAGCACGCTAGCATTTGTGTTTATTGTTATGACGGTCGGAACACCACGAAGTTGATTATAAGGAGTGAAAACAACAGACAGTCTTACTATGAATAACAACTTTATCGTATATCAGGTCATGCCGGTGATAAATGGCACCTGTAGCACTTTAATCTAGTTATTTGTTAGCCGAGTTCAGGTGCATTCACTCCCACCGGGCCGACTGCACTGGTTCATCTCCAACGTAGACCCACGATGGATGGATGGGTGAGGAGGACTGATGAGACCACAGGCGCCAACTACTGCACAACAGATAGCCAAATAAGCCGACCTGATTAATTCGGGTGCGTTAAATGCGGGGACCTAAACCTCCTTTAGACGCCATGAATATGACTGCCCGGCAAAGTTAATGTTAGCTTCATGACGTTAGCCCATGCTAGCGCGCTCGAAGAGCAACACGCACCTGAAAGCGGCGCTAACTTTAAGCTAACAGCTAACTGGCGCCCGGTTGGTCCCCACAAAACGTTAATTTCACGCAGTGTACGCTTTATATTTTTCCTTAGGATGTATTTCGGGCCGTTGGCTGACATGAAACCGAATGAGCACGGCAACAGTAAGGTACCGCTGTCGGAAAAGGAAAGCGGCCTGGTGCGCGACTGCCCTTCTCGCTGATAGTTAATGCTAACGTTAGCATGCTAGCGCCAAAGTGACTGCGATCGTGTTCTGTCGGGTAGGCGTTTAGATGTCGCCGTGATTGAAACAAACCTCGATGTTAAAAGCTTTTACGGCCTCCATGGTTTTGCGTTTCGGCTCGCTGCTGTCTGTGATTACTTCAATTAATCTCCTCGATCACCGCTTTTGAGACGTGCATGCTCTCTGGGTTGGATGAGATGGAGGAGACTGCCAATATGGCGCATCACCCCAACCAGAACTCTAGAGAGGAACCAGCGACTCTACGTGTCGAAAACAGGGTATTGTAAATGTTTCCCAGTACGTCTTCTTTCTTGGGTTTACCGGCTGTAGGCAAACAACGATTTGGTGCTCAAACGAGGTTGAATCAGTTCATCTGGACACAGCGTTTATTGACAGATACGTTTCATCACTCAGCTATTCAGTCCAAACTGACTGCAGGTATCCCCGCCCTCATAAACAATATAGTTGCATAACGACCGAAACCAACGACCAGTTTCATATGCAAATATGGCCGTGTGTACTATTCACAGAGGACACCTCTGTGAATGGTACACATGGTCATCGAAATCTATTTGCATATGAGACTGGTCGCTGGTTTCGATCGTTATGCAACTATATTGTTTATGTGTTCTGCCCTCGCTGCTCCCCGATGTGGTTTTTTTTATAATAAACTTTATTTACACAATTGAACTTACAAAATGTTCATAATTTCAACAAGGCAGTGCATGCTCGAGGTATTGATATATCATAACATAGTATAAAAAGAAAATACATAAAAGGATAAAGAAAATAAATGCAGACAAAAACAAAATTAAAATAAATTACAAATCAAATTAAATCAAATTCATTACATAAGGCTCTAGTTTTCACAGCTTCTGAGTTTGTGCAGAATTTTAGTGTGTCCAGGTAGGATTTTAAGTAAGACATGAAAACAGTACGGTTGGGTTTCTGTTTTGCAAATTTGCTGGCATGTATGTGGAATTTTGCTGTTAGAGAAACAAGATTAATGACATACATTTCTTTCTTCTTTTTTTAACTTTTTTTTAATTGGAAACCAGTGTTATATACATGTTAGACACAAAGAACAGACCAGTGTTTCACAACATTTTCCCCTGTTTCTTTTTTTTGGTGTTAGAACAGAGAACTACAATAACACCTTGTTCCAACCCCCCACCCATCCCAAATTCTTTAAGAAAACAGGGAAGAAAAAAATGCACATACAGAGCTGAATAACTAAATAACACACACACACACACACACACAAACAGGGAGTTGATAAAATGAAATAAAATAAAGTAGGGAGGTCAGTGCAATAAAAATAATGCTCGGGATGCCCACCCCAAGGAATGAATTCATTGATAATCAGTTGGGGGTCCAGAGTGGTAAGAGAATTTACATATAGGCTGCCATTTTTTTGTAGAACTTAGCAGTTGAGCCTCTTAAAGAATACTTCACTTTCTCTAATGGGAGAAATGACATTAAATCCTTTAACCTAGAGGTAGCGGAAGGTGGATTTGGGCTTTTCCACTGTAACAAAATGCGTCTACAGGCAATGAGTGAGGCAAAGGCAACAACATCAGAATGCCAGGAATTTCATCATCAGAGAGACCAAATAAAATTAATTCAATTTTGAGTTTGAGCTGAATATCTAATTTTCTTTTTAACAGCAGATTAAGGTCATACCAAAAACTTTGACTAAAGGTAGTCCCAAAAAGATGAGTTATCGTTTCATCTGTGTGGTGACAGAATGAACAATGAGGATCAACATTTAGCCTATATTTTACAATAACAGAATTAACGGGATAACACCTGTACAATGTTTTCAAAGATACCTCTCACACCTTAATTGAAACATAATAGTTCTTAGACAATAACCATGTTTTTTCCCCAGTCTATAGCAATATTCAAATTATTCCAAACAAAAACAGAAGCAGGTTTACTAATTGTGCCCTTCTGGATTATTTCCCTTATACATTTATTATTAGTTTTTCAACTCAAAAAAGGATCTGAATTCCCTATGTATAATTCTGGTGGAGTAGTTTGAATGACTATATCTCTGGTTGACGATGACAACAGAGATTTAATACCTGACGGAATAGCATCGAAGACAATAGCGAATTCTCTAGGAAGTACAGGAATGTTATATTCTGATAAGAATTCATTATAAGTAAACATATGACCTTCCTTGTTAAACAACTGACAGACAAGTAGTATGCCATTATCAACCCATTTCTTAAAAAACAATGATTTGTGCTTGAAACATATATCCTGGTTATTTCAAATGTAGTATTTCTGAGGGGAAAACTTATGTTTGTATACCACGGACCAGCATAATAGTAACTTTATGAAAATTGGACAGTTTTGCAGGGAGCTTTTCTATATTGTAATTACATCTTAATGTAAAATTAAATCCTCCTCATGCATCAAATACATATGTTGATCAGTGGCATAGCCAGGAATTAATTTCGAGGGGGGGGGGTTGAGAAAATATACTAAACATCAATGTGTAATAGCCCTTTAGGAGTGGTGAATGTGCGTTTTATGTTATGTGAATGGATAACAGTAGGTGAACATGCAGTTAAATGAGACAACAACCAGAGATATCTAGAACTGACAAGGTGGTTGGACAACTTTTTTGTCATTTGATTATTTAAGACTTGTTGTACTGTCAACCTGATCAATAACGTAACAAACGCACAGGCAAAAAACAAACTCCCCTTTATGATAGTTCCATTAAAAACTCAATAGGTCTACACTAATAAAGAAAACATCCTACCTTATAACACCAGGGCTAGCCTTCTTTTCCTACTGTAGGCATCAAGTACCTCCTCTACTGTCACCGTGATGTCCCTATATTCCAAGAGCAAAGTCGGGCAATTAAGTCTAAAACATTGAAACCACCATTACTGAGCTTGTTAATCATGACATTTTTTTTGAATGAAATGAGATTTCCTTTTCCATATAAAATCAAACAAGGTCTTATCAATTTTTATACATATATCTTTTGAGACATCGAGAGCTGAGCTAGCATAGATTAAGTCTAGATAGACCTTAAGCTTTGGAGAGCAAGACTCACCCAGTTACGGTCAAGTCTCTCTGAATCCATAGATTAAATCTCTGCTGTAGTGAAGAAATAAGTGGATTAAAGTTTTCACTCATTCTTGCAGTTTGGTCTTTAACAATGGTGACCCCAAGGTATTTGACTTTAAATTTTACAGGAATTCCTGAAGGTTCTGCATCACTGCAGGCCTTGATGAGAAGCAATTCACATTTGGATAAGCTAAGATTGAGACCAGAAGCTGCAGAACATTTATCAAAGAGTTTAACTGCAATATCAATTTGAGATTTATCCTTTAGAAATAGAGTTGTATCGTCCACTAGCTGACTCAGAGAGATTATCCTTCCTGCTATCGAGATTCCTTTTAAACTACTCTTTTTAATGTAATAGGCTAAAATTTGCATGGGAAGTAAAAATAAATATGCAGAGATAGGACATCCCTGACGGACACCCCATTCTATTCTTAATCTTTTTGTAGTTCCATGAGGTAACTTAATCGAACTATTCCCCAATGCATATTGAGTGTGTCTTGATTTTTCAAAATGTTCTCCAATCCAAATAAATCAAGAGCTTTGAGCATAAATTGATGCTCTATAGAGTCAAAGGCCTTGTGGAAATCTAGAAAGAGAATGAAACTATTGTCTAGTACTAAATCTGAATAGTCTAAGATATCAAGAATGAGTCTTATAGTATCAATTATATATCTACCAGACATAAGGCCATTTTGAGATTCATCAATAATGTAATTTAGGACTTTCTTTAATTTATTGGCTATATACAATGCAACCCAGCCACTGAGGATGCACAGGCCAGTGCATTCTTAGTGCCGGTCCCAAGCCTGGATAAATGGGAAGGGTTGCGTCAGGAAGGGCATCCGGCGTGAAATCTTTGCCAAATCAAATAGCGGATCATAAATAAGATTTCCATACCGGATCGGTCGAGGCCAGGGTTACCAATGACCACCACCGATACTGTTAACCAGCAGGGTGCTGATGGAAACTATGCTACTGTTGGGCGAAGGAGAAGGAGAGGGAGAAGGCATGTCCAGAGGCAGCAAGAGAGGAAGAAGGGTAGGAGTGTGGAGGCGAGAGTCGAATTTGAATGTTGGCAATATGACTGGTAAAGGGAGAGAGATGGCTGATATGATGAAAAGAAGAAAGGTAGGCATACTGTATGTGCAAGAGACCAGGTGGAAGGGGAGTAAGGCCAGGAGTATCGGGGGTGGGTTCAAACTCTTCTACCATGGTGCGAATGGGAAGAGAAATGGGGTCGGGGTAATTCCGAAGGAAGAGTATGTCAAGAGTGTGCTGGAGGTGAAGAGAGTGTCAGACAGAGTGATGAGTATGAAGCTGGAAATCGAAGGTGTATTGCTGAATGTTATCAGCACATATGCCCCGCAAGTTGGGTGTGAGACAGATGGTGGTGGATTTTGCGAAAAGGATGGAAATGGCTGTGGTGAATACATATTTCAAGAAGAGGGAGGAACACAGGGTGACGTAGAAGAGTGGAGAAAAGTGCACACAGGTGGCCTATATCTTATGTAGACGGCACGATCTAAAAGGGATTGGAGACTGCAAGGTGGTGACAGGGGAGAATGTAGCTAGGTAGCATTGGATGGTGGTCTGTAGTATGACTTTGGAGACCAAGAAGAGGAAGCGAGTGAAGGCAGAGCCAAAGATCCAATGGTGGAAGTTGAAGAAGGAAGACTGTTGTGTGGAGTTCAGGGAGGAGTTAAAACAGGCACTGGGTGGCAGTGAAGAGTTACCAGATGGCTGGGCAAGCACTGCCAAAATAGTGAGGGAGACAGCTAGGAAGGTACTTGGTGTCAGCAGGACAGAGGAAGGAAGACAAGGAGACTTGGTGGTGGAATGAGGAAGTATAGAATATTATACAGAGGAAGAGGGTGGCCAAGAAAAAGTGGGATAGTCAGAGAGATGAAGAACGTAGACAGGAGTACAAGGAGACGCAGCATGAAGCAAAGAGAGCCATGGCAAAAGAAAAGGCGTATGGTGAGTTGTATGAGAGTCGAAGATGCACTTATGACCTCTGATGACTAGTAGTTCTCCTGATTTCCTACGTTAAATGCACTTGTTGTAAGTCGCTTTGGATAAAAGCGTCGGCTAAATGACTGTAATGTAATGTAATGTAATGAGAGGTTAGACACTAAGGAAGAAGAAAAGGACTTGTACCAACTGGCTAAACAGAGGGACCGAGATGGGAAAGATGTGCAGCAAGCCCAAGAACAAATGAAACAAAAATGGGAAGGGAAACAAATGCACTGGCAATACCCAAAATAGTAGGTGAGAAAGATGTAGACCAACATATGACCAACCAATGGCTCAAAACATCCATCCATCCATTTTCCAAACCGCTTATCCTGCTCTCAGGGTCGCGGGGATGCTGGAGTCTATCCCAGCAGTCATTGGGCGGCAGGTGGGGAGATACCCTGGACAGGCCGCCAGACTATCACACAGGGCCGACATACACAGACACACCCACACACATTCATACCTAGGCACAACTTAGTACGGCCGATTCACCTGACCTACATGTCTTTGGACTGTGGGAGGAAACCGGAGCCCCCAGAGGAAACCCATGCAGACACAGGGAGAACATGCAAACTCCACATAGGACAACCCGGGACGACCCCCAAGGTTGGACTACCCCGGGGCTCGAACCCAGGACTTTCTTACTGTGTGCTGCCCTTGCTCAAAACAGCTGGGCTGAAATCCGAAACAGAGGGCTTTATCATCGCTGCTCAAGACCAGGCCATCAAGACCAATTACTATCGGAGCAAAATCCTCAAAGATGGCACAGACCCAGTGTGCAGGATATGTGGTCAATTCCAGGAAACCATTGACCATATTGTGACAGGGTGCCCTGAGCTGGCCAAAACTGAATACCTACAAGGACACAACAAGGCCACCACATACCTGCACTGGAACATCTGCAAAGAATTCAACATCACAAAAAAAAAAAATGATACGAGCACGAGCCCCAAACAGTAACAGAAAAAGACGATATCACAATCTTATGGGACATGACAATACAGACAGATCGAGATAAAGGCCAACAGACCAGACATCGTCATCACGAACAAAAAAAAAAGAAAAAAAGCTGCCTACTCATCGACATGTCCATTCCGACTTAAAGGACCACCTCAGCAAAAGTAACTGAAAAACTGTCGAAATATAAAGACCCTGAAATTGAGACTGAATGAATGTGGGGAATGAAAACCACAACAATACCAGTAGTGATAGAAGGGATGGAGAAATACGCCCAACGGATCCCGGGTAATATCAAAATACAAGAACTACAGAAGATCGCATTACTTGGAACTTCTCATATCCTAAGAAAGGCACTATCCATCAGATAGACTTCTACCGCATCCTTTTTGTTTTTTACTGGTGAAAACAAGCAAACAACAAACAATACTGGGATTACAGGTCACCATTTTTCATATTTTCTTTTCCCACCCACCCTTCCACTCCAACCAACCCCTGCACCTCAACAAAAGCACACAATACAAAGAAAAAAAAAAACGTATGTAAAAGGGGGAGACACCGAAAACCATTGTCTCCCCCCTAATAGCTAACATCAAAAACAACCACAACAGCAATAATAATAATAATAAATGAGTGAATTAAATAAGCAAAGACAGAGTACAAAATACTTGTACATACATAAAAACATACATAACAAAAAAAGAGAAAAAAAAGGTATGGACAATTGGTAATACACCAAATCAACATGTCAATCTGCCCCCAAACACCAGCCGGCAACCCACAAGGCCGCAGTCCAAGGTGTATGCACCCGCATATGGTTATATTTGCACACATACCCACTAACATAAACGCATGCCCAATGTACCTATATATACATTATATGTACTATATGCATACAAATGCATATCTCAGAACAGTACATCACTGTCTAAACCAAATCATACAAACACTGCTATAGTCCAATGGGATAGAGCACATCGTTTCAAAGCAAGAGATAAGAGGCTGCCAGTGTTTGTAAAAATTTTTCAACTGAGTCCCGGACCGCAAATTTGATCTTTTCCAATTTCAGAAATTACACTAAGTCCCGTAGCCAGGATGTGTTTGAGGGGGGTGAGCGATTTTTCCATAGGAGAATACGGCGACGGGCAATTAAAGAGGCAAAGGAGATCACATTAATTTGCTTAGCTGTCATTTTAATTCCCTCCTCAGGGACACCAAAGATAGCAATTTGAGGCGATGGGTCCAGATTAAATTCCAAAATCTCCAATATAAGGTCAAAGAAAGACCTCCAGTATTCCGTCAAACTCGGGCATGACCAGAACATATGAGTCAAGTCTGCTGGTGCTTGAGAGCATCTGTCACAAAAATCACAGAGGTTTGGGTAGATCTTCGATAATCTTGCTTTGCTAAAATGGATCCTATGAAGGAGGATGAGTGTATTGCACGTATTGCAGTGTCCCACCAATCATCGGACAGAGTGATACCTAGTTCAGTCTCTCAGCCTGTCTTGATCTTATGCAGAGCAGGGGGAGTCGTTGCTGATTAAAGATTGTATATAAAAGAAATATGGCCTTTTGACAAGTCAGTAACTGCAAGAAGATGGTCAATGCCTGAGGCCGGCGGAGCCTGTGGAAATGCTGGGGTGCTGGATTTGGCAAAGTTGCGAATTTGAAAATACCTAAAGAGATCAGAATGTTCAATTCTGAACGTGGAACGTAATTGTGCAAAGCTAGCAAACAGGCCATCAACATAAAGATCACCCAGGCAAGATAGGCCTTGTCTGCGCCAGACAGCAAATCTCAAATCAATCTTGGCTGGTTGAAAGAGTTGATTGTTGCAGATAGGTGTAGCTAGGGGCAGAGAAGTCCAGCTGAACTGTTGCCTAATTTGTTGCCAGACTTTCAAAGTGGTAATTACTATGGGGTTAGAGGAGTGCTGTTTAGGCTTAAATGGAAGACTGCTACACACCAATGCTTTTAGGGATGAAGAATGACAAGCGTTAGCTTGTAACTGAATCCAATTCTCCTCAGTGTCTGAGATCCAGAGTGCAATTTTATGCATGATAGCAGCCCAGTAATATAACTGAAAATTTGGTAGACTGAGTCCCCACTGGAACCTCCCTCTCTGGAGCAAAGATTTACGAATTCTTGGGATTTTACACCCCCCCCCATATAAAATTAGAAATTATTGAATCCAATTGACGAAAGAAGTGTTTAGGTTAAAAAAAATAGGTAGGCATTGAAATAAGTATAAGTATCTGGGGAGCACGTTCATTTTAATGGATTGTACTCTACCTGCTAGGGAGAGGGGTAGGCTGTTCCATCTCTGCAGATCAATTTTCACCTTTGCTGTTAGAGCCGTACAACTTTCCGCACGTATAGAGTGGAGGGAAGTTGTAATATTTATTCCTAAGTATTTAAGCCTGGAGCTAGATAACTTGACGGGACTATTAAACTGGAGTATTTCCTGGGCCTGTTGATTAATAGGAAAGCATTCACTTTTCTGTATATTTAGTTTGTACCAAGAGAAGTTACTAAAGGATTGGAGAGTGGCTAAAATATGCGGAATGGAACTTATTGGATCGGAAACATGTTAGTCTCCAGAAAAGGTCAATAGACTGGGTGATAAGATTACGAAATTTAGCATCAGACAGAAACGTGGAATCCAATCTCCCGAGGTGACTCTCTCTATGATGGTTTTCAAGGCTCAAGTCAAGTATCACAGGGGAGTGGTGAGAATTAACTATAGAAGAGTATTCAACTGAGGTTACAGGGGGAAGAAGTGTCTTATCTATAAAAAAAAATCTATACAGGAGTAAGAATTATGGACAGGTGAATAAAAAGAATAATGCCTATCAGTTGGATGAGAGAATCTCCATGGGTCGACACAGGTGCACTTATCCATAAAAGGTAGCCAGCGCTTGCGACATCTTGGAAGGTGTAACTGTTCTAGAGCTAGATCTGTCTAAACTGGGATCCATCACACAATTAATGTCTCCTCCAAATATAAGCTTGCAAGTGTGTAAATCGGGAAGCGACGAAAAAAGTTTCTTCATAAAATCTACATCATCCCAATTTGGGGCATACACAGAGACAAGAACAACCAGGGTTTGATAAAAGGGAGCCAGTTACTACAATATATCGCCCGTTAGAGTCACAGACGATGTTAGAGGGAATAAAATTTACTTTTTTATTAATCAAGATAGCTGCGCCTCTCGTTTTAAGGTTGAATGTAAAGTGAAAAATATGACCTATCCAGGGTCTGCTAGGTCGTTGGTGGTCTATTGTACGCAAGTGTGTTTCTTGTAAGAATGTGAAATTAAATGTTTCAGGTGAGAAAACACTCTATCACGCTTCACAGGTCCATTCAGGCCCCCTACATTCCGCGAGATAATTTTGATGGAGCCTGTCACTCTCACTGCTTGGGTTATTCGTCATAACAATCTCTGAAAGTCAAATGATAATGGGATACAGTGATTTGGTTCAGTTGAAAACTCGCCGGGCATAGTAAGGTACTGCAGCAAGAAGAGTGACACACACATGCCAATCCGAATGCAAAAACAGGTAATTAAAAAAAAGGAGAAAAAAGATTTGAAAAAAAAAGCAAAACAAAAACATGCCCCCCCATAACAGTCCGCCCTCCCCCCTTGTACCTATGCTCATCTGCCCACCTATGATGAGCTGCAGGTAAAACTATTTATTAACCTCGGGAATAACTAAATTAAAGCACTATCCTTCTTATCCCTCTATCCTTAAAACAGAGAGCACTACCGAGCTTGCATGTGTACTACTAACACACACCAACAGATTCAACTAAAACAGGAGCGGAGCAGAGCAGCACAAGAATGCCAGAAAAATTAACCTAGTATATGTATATGTGTGCACGTCCACAGCTACATGCCCATACATACATATGCACACGCAACTGTAAACACACACACGCACACATACACGTATGCACACGCAAACACACACACAAACTCCACACCATTACCTTGAAGTGTCAAAGCCGTTTAAGAAGCAGGTTCCGATTTTGAGACGATCGCAGTTTGAAAAAAGAAAAGTCCGAAGTAGACTCCTACGTTCCGTGGGTGACGTAGTTGTCTGAAGAGACTCCCGTTTTTCGTGTACTTGGTTTGAGGGAGCCGATATCATGGCGATCGCGGCAGTGGTGGAAAAAGTCCAATTGCAGTGTCCGGAATTAATGTTTAGACCACATGTCCATATTCCAATGGCAGAGGTCCACAATCCAAAATCAAACGTTAGTGTTATAACGAGGAACTTTCGTCGGGTTGAAATAATCACATTTCAAAAAAGGGCCGAGGTGCACGGTAGCCAAATCCGGCGCCCACCGCGACACCAGGGATTATTTAATTGTGTAACCGGTTATTTTCTTGCCCGGTGCGGGATTCGATACGGGGTGTACTGCACCACAAGGCGACATCACTAACCGCTCAGCTAAAGGGTCAGACCCGGTAGCTAGGGACTAACGTGTTTATTAGTAGTTTACAATTGTGTATATAACTGATGCCTGGCCCGGACCGGATAGGAAAGCCTCCGCAGTATTTCAGGAGCCGTGTACGTTGCGAGCTTGTTTACTCGATATCAACTCGCCGGGTGTTGGTTGTAGAACATGTCGGCCTCTTCTGCGGCGTGAAACGTGTGCTCCACGCCCTGGTGTGTACAACTGGACGGCGGAGTGTGAACTTGATACCTCTCGTACAGTTCGGGCTTGATTGTGAGGAATGTGGCGCGCTTCTTGGCCAGCTCGCTGCTCATGTCTGGAAAAATAAAGGTCCTTTGACCCTGATATACAAGTTGCCCTCGTTTTCTCGCTAGGGCGAGTACCCGCCGGTCCCTCTGTTCGTGGCGTAGAAAGCGAATGATCACGGGTCGGGGCCGTTCTCCTTCCCCTGGTTTCGCTCTCCACGTGCGGTGTGCCATTTCAAGCTCTGGCGGTGAGGTGAACGATTTGTCTCGCAATACGTCAACGAAAAATATAGACATAAAGTCTGTGGCCCAACGTCCCTCGTAACCTTCGGGTAGTCCAGCTACTCCGACGTTGTTCCGACGAGAGCGATTTTCGAGGTCTTCTGTCTTTTGTTTAAGGTGAAGGTTTTCAGTTTGGAGTTGTCCCGGCTGTGTTGCAATGCTGGTTAGCCTGTCGCTATGGTCGGAGGGGGCAGTATCCGTTGTAATCATACGAGAGCCCAGATCCTCCACCTTGATCCGAACCGCATTTAAGGTCGTTTGAATAGGAGACAGTGAAGCTTGTATTTCAGCAGAAATCTGCCCCAGTTCAACTATCAGGTCGGCGACGGTCAGAGCGGAGTTAGCTACTTCTGCGGTAGCCGTTGTTAGCTTAGGCTCTGGAGGTATGGTAGGGCCCGTCATTGTAGTTTTTCCTCTCTGGGCGCCGGTCTTATTTTTGCCAGACATTATTAAAATGTATATTGTAGCCCGTTCCCGCAACACTGAATAAATTCGATATTTCCTGTTGATGTGAATAGTAAGGATTTACGAAATCGCTCGGGAGCTGCTCTCTGTGGGTCCGCTTCTCTCGGTCGCCATACCGGAAGTCCCCTTCTACCTCGTTCTAACCCTAGGCCCAAGCAATGGGCCCGGTTATTATGTTGTATTATGGCATGAGGTTAAAAGAAATTTATATAATAATAACAATAATACATTTAATTTGTGGGCACCTTTCAGAGCACTCAAGGACACCTTACACAACACTTAAAAAAAACAAGCAGCACTGTATCAGACAGCATAAAATTAAAACAAAGCAGGGTAGACAACAAAAAGTTAATACAACAGATAAGTATAAACTCATCATCTGCACAAAACTCAATGAAGCGTGGATCAGACTGAATATGCCAGGTTGAAAGAGAGTCAATGTTGCGAATGTCTTGAGGGAGAGAGTTCCATAGGTGGGGGGCAGAATGACCGAAGGCTCTAGACCCCATGGTAGTCAAGCGGGCCAATGGTGTGGTGAGTTGGAGAGCAGAAGAGGATCTGAGTGCGGGAGGGCGTGCGGATATGAAGGAGTTCAGAAAGATATGAAGGAGCTAGGTTATTAAGGGCCTTAAAGGTGAGAAGCAGTATCTTGAAGTCAATACAGCATTTAACAGGGAGCCAATGGAGTTGCTGAAGAACAGGAGTGATATGATCTATCACTCCAATGATATGATCTATCATTCCAGGTGTCACGGTGGGCGGCTGATTTTTTTTTCTTTACATGATAATGCTGGTTGCGCGGCTTGGGTCCTGGACTGTTCCGATGGCGTCTGGACACTGCTTGGCATCCTGCGCATCATATTCTTCATAAATTTTATAAGTCCATTATAATTCTGTTATCCTCTTTCAAATGTTGTATTGTGTAAATTGCGTAAACACAACATCTATTGCACGCTGTCCATCTTGGGAGAGAGATCCCTCCTCTGTTGCTCTCCCTGGGGTTTCTTCCTATTTTTTCTCATTGTTAAAGGGTTTTCTTTTTTTTTTTAGGGAGTTGTTCCTTATCCGATGAGAGGGTCTAGGGACAGGATGTTGTGTTGCTGTTAAGCCCACTGAGGCAAATTTGTGATATTGGGATATACAAATAAAATTGATTTGATTTTGATTTGATCTATGGAAGGAGTTCTGGTAATGATATGGGCAGCTGAATTCTGGACCAATTAAAATTTGTGAAGACACTTGAGTGGAAGACTTAAGGATATAATTGCAGTAGTCAATACGGGATGTAACCAGGGTGTGAATGAGTATGGCGGTGCTGTTAGGTGTAAGTGACGGGTGAAGACGATTAATATTGCGTAGGTGGAAGTATGCAGACCAAGTAACATTGTTGATGTGAGCTTCAAAGGATAATGTGCTGTGCATCTAGGATGCCTAACATCAGGCAAAGGGACTGCCGATGGAAACTAGCCTATTAGCTAACTCGAGTACATTTATATTTGTTTCGAATGTTGATTAATGTACATTGTCCCGTCCCAAATAAACGTTTAAACTAAACTAAACTAAACTAAACTCTGTGAATAGTACACATGGCCTTTGAAGATCTAATTAATGGTCACACCCATATTTGCATATGAAATGGTGGTGCAGTGGTTAGCGTGGTTGCCTCACAGCAAAAAGGTCGTGGGTTTGAGCCCCGGGGTAGTCCAACCTTGGGAGTCGTCCCGGGTTGTTCTCTGTGCGGAGTATGTATGTTCGCCCCGTGTCTGCGTGGGCTTCCTCCGGGTGCTCCGGTTTCCTCCCACAGTTCAAAGACATGCAGGTCAGGTGAAGCCAAGAGTACGTCTGTCGTCATCTTACAATGCTGTGGTTGCAAACATTCCCAAATCCTCTAATGATACCTCTGTGTGGGGATACCTGCAGGCCGTTTACACTGAAGAGGTCACTTAGATGAGTGATGAAACACATCTGTTAATAAACGTGTCCAGATGAACTGATTCAACTTTCTTTGCTCATTCTCATTGTTTCTCTCCATTCTTTTAGCGGCTTCAGCATACGGCAATCCCTTTTCTGCTCTCATCTTATTCACTCTTCCTCAGTTATTTTTGGACACTGTGCTGACCCCGTATCATGATTTCCCTTGCAGTGCAGGCACGTTGCTTGCGCTTTCTTCGCATTACTCTTCTACACTTTGCAGTTGTTCTTCCCACATCTCCCACATCTTCTGACCCCATTACATTCTGCTGCAACATGTCCGTATTCTTGATAGCAAAAACATCTGAGAGGAGCTTTCTCATATGGCCTCACCCTGTAACTTACATAGGTCCACTCTTTCTGGCAATTCCCCTTCAAAAATCAAACACACAGACTTACTGTCCTTCTTCTCAGAATGTCATCACTCTTCTTGCCACACACTTTACTTTCAATCCTATTGTATCTTCACTTGAGTATTTCTCCAACTTATACTACAAGTTACAATATGAATCACCAAGACCGACGCCTTGGTGCAGCGCGCTCTCTTTTATTATATACTCTTAACACCGGTGGCCAGAGGGCGCACACCAATAGATGTCAGTAATGGATCATGAATACAAATTTAAGACATACTCCTCCCCATTTAATGAACACGCTGCACCCAATAAACACAACAGGAATGCGTCAAAACCATAAAGCAACTGCAAATTGCATGGTATCTAAAACACAACTAAATGTGTTTTAGATGAGGGTGACAGTGTGCATCTCTTGCCCATGTACTGATCTGTCTGTTGTCTCTGACATAGTGATGATTGCCGCTTGTCTGTGAGTTTGTGTATGTCTGGGTAGGCTGTAAGAACTGGATTGCCCTTCTGGGATAAATAAAGTTGTCTGCCAATCTGAAAAATGTACCATGGGTATAACCAAAATGTGTAGCATGTAGCAATAACACTACGAGCTTTACTGAAATCAACAACCATCCAGTACTGTCAAATTATGTAAACACAAACACATCACGCTTGAACTATGGGACTATGTCACAACAAACCATACACAACTTCAGTTTTTTTTTTCAGTCCTTTTTTTGAATCTGAACTAAGGGAATGACATTGACTGCTCAAACCCAGACATAACCCTGGGGATTATTCTGCCCCATTCTTCTGGGTATGTCAATAACTACAAATTTAGGCATTTGGGAGACAGCCGTTCTCTCTGAGGATACTGGCGCATAGCACTGCCATCCGGTGAATCCACGCTTGCTGTAGCAGGAATGCATTTTGGCCCGTTGTTATAGCTATGTGCCAGTACACGATAATAATAATAATAATACATTTTATTTGTGGGCACCTTTCAGAGTACTCAAGGACACCTTACAGAACACAGTAAAAAAAACAAAAAAACAAGCAGCACTGTATCAGACAGTATAAAATCAAAACAAAGCAAGGTAGACAATAAAAGTTAATACAACAGATAAGTATAAAATCATCATCTGCACAAAACTCAATGAAGCGTGGATCAGACTGAATATGCCAGTTTGAAAAGGTGCATTTTGAGATGGGATTTGAAGGTTGAAAGAGAGTCAATGTTGCGAATGTCTTGTGGGAGACAATTCCATAGGCGGGGGGCAGAACAACTGAGGGCTCTAGTCCCCATGGTAGTCAAGCGGGCCAATGGTGTGAGTTGGAGAGCAGAAGAGGATCTGAGAGTGCGGGAGGGCGTGTGGATATGAAGGAGTTCGGAAAGATATGAAGGAACAAAGTTATTAAGGGCCTTAAAGGTGAGGAGCAGGATCTTGAAGTCAATACAGTATTTAACAGGGAGCCAATGGAGTTGCTGAAGAACAGGAGTGATATGATCTATGGAAGGAATTCTGGTAATGATACGGGCAGCCGAATTCTGGACCAATTGAAGCTTATGAAGACACTTGAGGGGAAGACCAAAGAGGATAGGATTTCAGTAGTCAATATGGGATGTAACCAGGGTGTGAGTGAGTATGGCTGTGCTTCTAGGTGTAAGTGACAGCCGAAGACGATTAATATTGCATAGGTGGAAGTATGCAGACTGAGTAACATTGTTGATGTGGGCTTCAAAAGATAACGTGCTGTCCAGGATGACACCCAGACTCTTAACCTGAGGCGATGGGGGAACTATAGAATTGTCAATAGTAAGAGAAAAACTATCAGTTTTGGCCAAAGTAGATTTCATGCCAACTAGGAGGACCTCAGTTTTATCACTATTAAGTTTGAGGAAGAGTTAATGAAATCCAGGATTTAATTTCTAGTAAGCAGTCAGAAAGGGAAGTGGGCGGAAGAGTGGAGGTGATCACCTGGGTGGAAAATCCTTTCCTGTGCTCTTTGTCTACGTCTCTCAAAATGGGCTTGTTTTAGCAGAACAATCTCTTTAATCTTGGGTGGTTTCACAAGGTCGAGACTGGCATGGAGCTGTTTCTTAATGAGAAGTGCAGCAGGAGCAACTTTGGTGTTTGTGTGTGGGACATCTCTATATGACAGCAGGAAACTGTTCAGCCACTGGTGGAGGGAGCCTTGTCCCTGTGAAGTCTTCAAAGCATTTTTCATGCTCTACCCAAATCTCTCTGCTAATCCACAAGTAGATGGGTGATATGGAGCAGAGCGAAGGTGTTGCACCCCATTTGCCTCCAGGAATCTCTCAAACTCTTGTAAATAAATTGTATGTAAATATATTGTATGTCATCTGGACCAACTGCCTTTCCACTCTTCATCCTCTTCATAGCTGCCCTCATTTCCTCCTTGCTAATCCACCGCACTTCCTGATTCACTATCCTTACATCATCCAACCTTCTCTCTCTCGTTTTCTTCATTCATCGGCCCCTCAAAGTACTCCTTCCACCTTTTCAACACACTCTCCTCACTTGTCAGCACATTTCCATCGCTATCCTTGATCGCCCTTACCTACTGTGCATCCTTACCAGCTTGGTGTCTCTGTCCAGCCAATTGGTACAAGTCCTTTTCTCCTTCGTTAGTGTCTAACGTCTCATACAACTCACCATACACCTTTTCCTTTGCCATCCCTCTCTTCGCTTTATGCTACATCTCCTTGTACTCCTGTCTACTTTCTTCATATCTCTCCCTATCCCACTTCTTCTTTGCCAACCTCTTCCTCTGTACTACTTCTTTGTTCCACCACCAAGTCTCCTTGTCTTCCTTCCTCTGTCCTGATGACACACCAAGTACCTTCCTGGCTGTCTCCCTCACTATTTCTGCAGTGCTTGCCCAGCAATCTGGTAGCTCTTCACTACCACCCAGTGCCTGCTTTAACTCCTCCCTGAACTCCACACAAAGTCTTCCTTCTTCAACTTCCACTATTTGATCCTTGGCTCTGCCTTCACTCTCTTCCTGTTTTTGGTCTCCCAGATCATCCTACATACCACCATCCGATGCTGTGTAACTACGTTCTCCCCTGTCATCACCTTGCAGTCTCCAATCCCTTTCAGATCGCACCTTCTACATAAGATATAGTCCACCTGTGTGCACTTTCCCCCACTCTTGTACGTCACCCTGTGTTCTTTCCTCTTCTTGAAATATGTATTAACCACAGCCATTTCCATCCTTTTCGCGGAATCCACCACCATCTGTCCTTCCACATTTCTCTCCTTGACACCATACCGGCCCACCCCTCATCATCACCTCTGTTTCCTTCACCAACATGCCCATTGAAGCCTGCTCCAATCACCACTCTCTCCCCCTTGGGTACACTCTCAACCTCTTCATCCAACTCACTCCAGAATTCTTCTTTCTCTTCCATCTCACATCAAGCAAGCAAGCAAAATTTTATTTACACTATTATTATTAACACTTTTAAAAACACACAGTTAAAGTTACAAGTGCTTTACACTCCATACACAAAATACGAATAAATACATAAAATAAATTGAATGAATATAAAAACATGGCATCGGGAGTAACAGACCAAGCTAAAAATGAAACAAAACAGAAGTCAGGGGTGGGAATCTATGAAAAGGCTTGCCTGAAAAGATGAGTTTTTAGAAGCCGCTTAAAACAGTCCAAAGATTCAGTGAATCTAATGGATTGGAGGAGATTATTCCAGAGGCTTGGGGCTAAAACTGCAAAGGCGTGGTCACCTTTTCTTTTGCAGTTGGAGTGAGGAATGGATAAAAGACCAAGGTTTGAGGATCAGAGTGGTCGGGAAGTGGAATGAGGAATGAGAAGATCAGAAACATAACTGCGGGTAAGATCATGCAGTGCTTTAAATGTAACCAATAAGATCTTATAGATTTGTTATATCTTGGTGGATGAACCGAGCACGCATTTATCAATGTTTACTTTCTTTTTTTTTTTTATAACTTTGTTTATTGAATTTTCCGCATAATCAACATTTACAAAATAATTGTCCTCGTAAGTTGTACAGCATGAACACAAAACACATCCAACAATACACTAACACACCAGAATACAATGAGGAATAAAAACACACCCTCAAAGGAGAAAAAAAAATCAAATCAAATCAAAACAAATTAACTAAAATAATTAAAAAAATAAAAAATAAATAAAAATAACTAAATAAATACAAGTACACATATTCCAATGCACTTGTCCGCAGGCCAGCCAACCCAGCACAGTCCCTCACAGACATCATGTACACATACACCCTACCTCCTTCATCACCGGAGCTTGCCACGCCCCCACCTCCATCCAACAAGGACATCAATAAAAAGGAAAAAATATGCATATATATATACACACACATCACTCTGAAATAACAGGGAAATGAAGTCGCTTAACATAAGAAAAGAAGGGGGTCCACATTGCCCAGAATTTGTTTAGGGACCCTTTGAGGGTGTGCCTAATTTTTTCCAGCTTTATACAATTTAAAACAGACTTAATCCAAAGAGCATGAGAAGGGGGTGCAGAGGATTTCCAACTAAGCAAAACCAATCGTCTCGCCAACAGGGTAACAAAGGCAATAAAATCCTTATTAATATTGGTCAGTTGCAATGTGGGCGAGGGCACCCCAAATAGCGCAATAAAAGGGTCTGGCTTGATCTGTGTGTCACATACTTCTGAAAGTGTGCTAAAAATATCTTTCCAAAAACCATCAAGAGATGAGCAACACCAAAACATGTGCACATGGTTAGCAGGAGACTGGTTACACCTCACACAGTTAGGATTTATGTCTTTGTAAATTTTCGCTAGTCTCGCTTTGGTCCAATGAGCCCTATGAATGATTTTGCATTGAATGAGACCATGTCGGGCGCAGACCGAAGAGGTATGTACCCTTCCGAGTGCCCTCTCCCACAGCCCATCAGATATTCCCTCCCCCAGTTCCTCCTCCCATGAGGATTTAATGTCATTAAGTGAGGCAATTCTTAAAGAACAAATTTGTCTATAAATTATTGACAAGGTACCTTTCAGAGTGGGAAGCGGGGTAAGAAAGGTGTCAAACTGTGTTTCACCAGGAAGGGTGGGGAAATGAGGATCCAAATTGCGGACGTAACTCTGGATCTGTAAAAATCTAAAAAAATGATGCCTGGGAAGACCAAATTTAACTGCTAGTTGCTCAAACGTACTAAATGTATTGTCAATGTAGAGATCTTTAAACCTTTTTATACCAAGACTAGACCATATTGAGAAAGCACTATCAACCATAGATGGGGCAAAAGCAGGGTTCGAGGCCATCGGAGCAGAAAGAGAGGTTGTCTGAAACCCAAAATGGCGTCTAAATTGATTCCAGATCCTCAATGTTGTTTTGACACACACATTCTTGGTGAAAGAGGAATAAGGGCCTGTAATGGAGGAGTGAGCGAGGGAAGACAATGATGCCGGTACAGACGAAGCAGCTTCCATCTTTAACCAAATTGGGGACGGGGACATCTCTCCACCTCGCAACCAGAACTGAATGACCCTAAGATTAGCCGCCCAATAATAAAATCTAAAATCTGGTAGCGCCATACCTCCGTCTGACTTGGGTCTCTGCAAGAGCTGTTTTCGTATCCTAGGAGTCTTCTTATCCCATATGAAAGGTAGAATTAGGCCGTCTATTTTTTTGAAAAATGTGTTGGGAAGAAAAATCGGTAGGCACTGAAAGAGATATAAAAATTTAGGGAGTGTGTTCATTTTAACAGAATTAATTCTCGCTACTAAAGAGAGGTGCATCACTGACCAGCGTTCAAAATCATCCTTAGTGCGGGTTAAAAGCGAGGAAAAGTTGGCCCGAAAAAGGTTTTCAAATCGACTCGTGACCTGTACACCAAGATAAGTGAAACAACTATGAGCAACTTTGAATGGCAAGGTATGTAATGGGAATTTTTCCGCAGTCACATTAAGCGGCATCAATTCGCTTTTACTGAGATTCAGTTTATACCCTGATAAATGACCAAAGGATGTAATAGTAGCAAGGGCAGCAGGAACAGAAACAGAAAGATTAGATGTGTATAGCAATAAGTCATCTGCATATAAAGACACCTTGTGCTCATGTCCGTATCTAACTATACCTTTGATAAGAGGGTTGGAACGAAGTGCTATTGCAAGGGGTTCTATGGTTAGAGCAAACAATAAAGGGCTTAGAGGGCAACCCTGGCGTGTTGACCGTTGCAGAGGGAAACAGCCTGACTGAGTGTTATTAGTCCTGACAGAGGCTTGGGGGGACGCATACAGAAGTCTTACCCAAGTAGTGAATTTTGAACCAAAGCCGAATTTATTTAGTGTATAGAAAAGGTACTTCCACTCCACCCTGTCAAACGCCTTCTCCGCGTCCAGGGATATAATGGCCTCCGAGGTGTTGGTGTCAGAGGAATTGTACATGATATTAAATAGTCGCCTAAGATTGAAGAATGAATGTCTATTTCTAATAAATCCTGTTTGATCAGGAGAGATAATCGATGGGAGAACTGTTTCCAGGCGTGTTGCCAGAAGTTTGGCTAAAATCTTATAGTCAACATTTAACAGGCTAATTGGACGATATGATGCACATTCAAGAGGGTCTTTATTATTTTTAAGAATTAAACAGATAGTCGCTTGAGTGAGAGTCTGTGGAAGAATACCATTAACAAATGCTTCATTATACATTTCAATTAGAATAGGGGCTATTTTGGGGAGAAGCTTTTTATAAAACTCTGTCGAGTAACCGTCAGGCCCTGGGCTTCTCCCGGATTGAAGGGATTTGACAGCTCTAGACAGTTCTTCAACAGTGATTGGTTGTTCTAATTCTTTAACCAAATCCTGGTTGACTAAAGGTACATCAAGGGAGTGGAAGAAGTCATCAAATTCTGATAAATCAGCATCACCTTCAGAAGTATATAGAGACTGGTAGAAACTTCTGAACTCATCATTTATCTCCCTAGGGTCTAATGATATTCCGGATGATGTATGAATTTTGGGAATTTGATGTGATGATGAAACTTGACGCAACTTGTGTGCTAATAACTTACTGGCTTTGTCTCCCTGTTCATAGTAGGTGCTCCTAGACTTGACAAGCAGCTCAGTAACTTGATCTGTTAGCAAAGTGTCAAATTCTGCTTGCAAAGTTAAGCGCTCCTTATAAATATCTGGAGATGGTGAAACGGAATATGCGTTATCTAATTGGGCAATGCGGCGTGTTAGCATGGACAATTTATCTTTTTTAAGTTTGTTCTCATATGTGGTGTAGGAAATAATTTCACCTCTAAGATAAGCTTTCAAAGTTTCCCATAGGGTAGACGCAGAGATACCTGGGGTTCTATTTGTATCCATAAAAAAGTCAATTTGGGCCGAAGCAAAGTTAATAAAATTTTCGCTACTGAGTAATTGAGTGTTAAGCCGCCAAGGCGGTCTCTGATTATTAGCTGTTTGAAAGACTACTCCCATAGTGACAGGGGCATGGTCCGAAACCACAATTGGATTATATAAGCACGAAGATATGGAATGGAGAAGTCTATCATCTACAAGTAGTCTATGCGCGTAAAAGTGTGGTGTACCGAAGAGAAAAAAGAGTATGCCCTCCCAGATGGATTAAATGTTCTCCAAGGGTCTGAAACAGCGAAATCAGACATAAAGGTACGGACAGCCCCAGCTGAGGTTGATAAAGTAGTAGATTTAGTGGAGGATCGATCCAAATGTGGGTCCAACCAGCAGTTAAAGTCACCGCCTATGATCAGCATATGGGAGGACATATCAGGGAGTGTGGAGAAAACCGATTTGAAAAAATCCCCATTGTCCCAATTAGGACCATAAACATTAACAAGAACCACCTTCGTATCGAATAACCTACCACTGACAATTACATATCTACCATTGGGATCAGCTATCACATTAGAACATGTAAAAGGTACTGATTTGTGAAGTAAGATAGCCACCCCTCTTGACCTACTCTGAAATGAGGAATGGAACACCTGACCCACCCATCTGCACCTAAGTATTGAGTGTTGTGGTACCTTGAGATGAGTTTCTTGGAGGAAGATAATGTGAGCTTTCAACTGATGGAGGTGGTGGAGAACCTTACTGCGTTTAACTGGGTTGTTAATGCCCCTACAATTCCAAGTGAGAAAATTAAAACCATTCCCTCCAGCAGGATGAGCTACGTCAGGCTGAGTCATGTCTTAAGAGAGAGAGTACATGTTAAGGACAAGGCATAATGCAAATTAAATATTTTGGCTGACCTCAATAGTGCAAATTCAAAAAACAAAAACAAGTGACAAAACACAAGAAAACAAAACACAAATACAGAAGGAAAAAAACCCTCCCACAAAATCCCTCTTGCCGAAGCATCTCCCCAACTGAGATGCAAGCAAACCCCTAAATACAAAAAACCTTTAGAGCAACGCATACCAACTTAGCTAGCTTACTCTTAGCTACCTGAGATTTGTGACCATTGAACTAGAATAAAGCAAATGTGCATAAGTCGGTCTCCAATAACATTAGGACCCGAGGAAAACTAACTCAGTTAAGAGAGGTACAAAATCTATAAAGTGGCAAAATTGAACTTCAACCATGTAAACAACCAAATACTGGCAGTGCAGGCAGCTCAGATCAAAACAAAATGAAATGAGAAGACACAAATAGTAGGCAGTAATGTAAGTGGAATAAAATATATCTCCACATTATATCACCTTAATGTGAGTAGTCCGCTGTATACTCATCAACATGTATTGAAAATAAAAAACCCACTACATTCAAGTGTCAACAATGAGCACTGCAAGGCTAGCTTCACTCTCCAACATGTACTGAAAATAAAAAAACAGCTGCGTTCAAATGTCAACAATGAGCACTGCAAGACCAACTTCACTAGCTAATCTGCCTACCAGCCAGCCCGCTAACTAGCCTGCTAACCAGACCAGCCAACTGATATTTTGAGCTACAGACCCGGCGGTGGCATGACAGCTTTTTTCACCCTGTTTTTGATGAAATCGGCCGCAACAGCCGGGTCCTCAAACCTGTGTGTGGAGCTGTCCGGCAGGGTCAGTCTCAGAACCGCAGGGTAGATGAGACCATATTTCACGCCGGGACAGGCGCGCAGCTGGCGCTTAACATCTCCGAAGCTAGCCCGCTTCTTGGCCACAGCCGTGGTGTAGTCCGGAAATATCGAGACTCTTCTGCCCTTGTAGAGGAGAGGAGACGCATCTCCAGATCTCTTCAGCATGTCGTTCCGGACGTGAAAGAAATGCACCCTGATGACAAATGGTCGCGGAGGTTCACCCTCCCGGGGTCGGCTCCGCAGGGTGCGATGGGCCCGGTCTAGCAGCGGCTTCTCATCCAGGCCGAGCAGCTCCTGAAGCAGCCCGGCTACGAATTCTGTCGGTCGCGGGCCCTCCACTCCCTCCGGTATTCCCAGAAGACGGATGTTGTTCCTCCGCATTCTACCTTCCAGGTCCTCGCATCTGTTGTCCAGGTATGTCACCCTAGTTGTTAGTGAGCCGACGTTCGCCTCTAGCTCGGTAATCCGAGTGCTGTGATCTGTAGCACTGCGCTCCAGCTCTGATAAAACGACTCCATGTGCGTCGAGTTTATTCTGGATCCTCTCGATAGATCTTTTAAGCTCGTCTTTGACCAGTATCATCTCTGATCTGAGAGTGGTAGCTGAAGTGTCAATCTTACCGAAAATATCGGTTTTGAGGGAGCCCATCATGGATTGTAGCATTTCCGCGGTCAGTACTGTCATGCTGTCAGCACTAGCTGTAGCACCCGATGTTGGGAGCGGATCAGATTCAGGAGAGGGCGCAGGCTTATTGCGGCCTGCTCTTGCAGACTCCGTTTTCGGTCGATTAGATGTCATTTCACCTTCAAAGTCCTCAAATATAGTGTGAATCGTTTAAAGGACTCTTTAGACGCTTGACCACCAAAGACATGCACGATTTAGCGAGATTAAATATATAAATTTGGTCACTAACTCAGGAGCAATAGAGAAACGTGTCCTACATACTCGACGTCCCGGCCACGCCCCCAATGTTTACTTTCTTTTAATGAATGTCTTGCAGCGTGGAACATTATTACATGTGCATCACTGACTGGCTAGTCTGAACTGGTCTAGCTCTCTGCAGTTATACTGTATCATCTAACTAATGGTAAGGTAGGAGCGCCCTCTAGAGGCCTGAATGTATAACACGTATAGCTAGTTCAAGATACCAGAAGATTATTCTGAATTTTACGGGGAGCCAATGGAGGGATGCAAGAATAGGGGTAATATGGAACCTACGGCTAGTTCTAGTTAGTAGTCTAGCAGCTGCATTCTGAACCAACTGTAGATGATTTAAAGTATCTTGGTTGAGGCCAGAGTAGAGGGAGTTACAGTTATCTAGACGCGATAAAATGAAAGTGTGAATTCATTTTTCAATATCATTAAAAGACAAAATATTTCTGATTTTTGCAATATTTCATAGCTGAAGAAAACAGGATTGGACAAGCTTAGCAACATGGTGATCGAAAGACATTCTGGTCAAAAATGATCCCAAGATTTTTAGCAGTAGGTTTGATGTTTGAATGAAGTGGACCAATAAACTGGTCACCTGCAGTGGCAAAGTTCTCAGTACCAATTAAGAGAACTTCAGTTTTGTCGGGGTTTAGATGGAGGAAATTAAGGGACATCCAGTCTTTGGTGGCAGCTAAGCAATCATGGAGGGAGGAAAGTTGATTCAGGTTATTGGGTCTGGCAGAGAAATAGATCTGCATATCATCGGCATAACAGAGGTATGAAATGTCTTGGAAGTGACTAAACAAATGACCCAGAGGAAGCATGTATAAAGAGAAGAGGATTGGCCCAAGGACAGACCCCTGAGGGACTCCACACAGTAGGGGAGCTGACGAGGATACAAGATTGCTAATACAAATATTAAAATATCTATTTGTCAGATCAAATCAAATCAATTTTATTTGTGTAGCCCAACATCACAAATTACAAATTTGCCTCAGTGGGCTTAACAGCAACACAACATCCTGTCCTTAGACCCTCTCATCGGATAAGGAACAACTCCCTAAAAAAACCCTTTAACAGGGAGAAAAAACATAAGATAAAAGCAAAACCAATTTAACGCTGTATCACAAATGCCCGCCCAGTTCTCCAACCTATCAAGTAAGATGGCATGATCGATGGTATCAAAGGCAGCAGTTAAATCTAGGAGAATAAGGATAGAATATTCACCTTTATCAGCATGCATAAGAATGTCACTGGACACTCTTAGTAATGCAGTCTCAATACTATGCTTGTGACGCCCAACTTGCGGGGCATATGCACCGGTAACATTCATCAATACACCTTCGATTTCCAGCTTCATACTCATCACTCTGTCCGACACTCTCTTCTCCTCCAGCACACTCTTGACATACTCTTCCTTCAAAATTACCCCTACTCCATTTCTTCTCCCATTCTCACCATGGTAGAAGAGTTTGAACCCACCTCCAATGCTCCTGGCCTTACTGCCCTTTCACCTGGTCTCTTGCACACATAGTATACCTACCTTTCTTCTTTCCATCATATCAGCCATCTCTCTCCCTTTACCAGTCATAGTGCCAACATTCAAAGTTCCAACTCTCACTTCCACACTCCTACCCTTCCTCCTCTCCCGCTGCCTCTGGACGTGCCTTCCCCCTCTCCTTTTCCTTCGCCCAACAGTAGCATAGTTTCCACCGGCAACCTGCTGGCCAACAGCAGGGTGGTAACTTGGACCTCGACCGATCCAGTGTGGAAATCTGAATACTCTGCACAAATAAGACACGGACCGGTCAAATAGCAAAACAGCCTATAAACACACAAATGTATCGACCCCGTATCGCGTGATGTAAAAGCCGCGTTGTAAACAAAATGCACGCGCGGTACATGTGGCAAAACATGGCCGAGAAACGACGCGCGTTCCTGTGAAACTCGCAGATGAAAGCGTATAAAACTTAAAACTAAACGCAGTAAAGTTAGAAATTTGACAATATGGAAATCTCCGAATATGCTGAAGGTCTACGTAAGGAAGACAGAACGCATTACGAGTCTAAACTTACGCTAAGCACTGGAGAAAAACTTCCCCACCCGTTTGCTCTTGCTGAAGCTCAGCGGACAAGTGACATCACGAAGCTGCCGAACATCGGATGGAGGGGTGTGACTGGACGCCTTGTTTTTTTTTCCCGACCCGCATTCCGGGAACTCTGCCTCTGATTGGCTAGTACTCGTTGCTTCCGTCGATTATGTTGGTTAGGGTTAGGGCGGGGTTAGGGATAGGGTTAGCCAATCAGAGATAGAGTAGGGGCGGGTCTTTCCGGAGTCCAGGTGGGAAAAATAATCACACTTGACTGGACACCTCATAGAGGCACCAAGTATATTGTAACGCTCACGGATGGATAGTCTCGGTAGTCCTTGGCCAACAGGTCGGACACTTTAGTCGAGCGGTTAACGATTTCTCCCGCGGTGCGGGAGATACAGGTTCGCATCCCGGCTTCGGCAGTTCCTGTGGTTGCCACCCCCCCCCCCCGCTGATGTCAAACTTGAGGATGGCTAGGTATTACCACACACTTTGGTTTGGCAGTTGCTCCATAGGACAGTGTCACATTTAGAGCTGTTACTTACGTATGTTCAGTCACAATACTTATTTGTGTATGAAACGGATACATACCACATATGAAATATTCTCCGCATCTCTTGTTTCTGGAAACATTGGAACAAATATCTGTATAGGTTTTAATCATTGTGGTCGTGTGAATTGGTGTTTTAGCTATATTTATGTGTTGTCCTGTGTTGTATTTTTATTGTTTTTTTTTTATATGGACCTATGTGTCTGAATAAAGTAAGATTTGACTGATTGAGTAATGGACCATGAATCACAATAGATGACCAACCCGAGTGGGAAGCAAGTCACACAGAGATACCTTCTGAATACCTTGCTCTTAAGGTCTCCATCTCTCGTGAGGCTTTGCAATAGTCACTGATAACCATCCCACTTCCAGTTCTCCTGACCGATTGTACATCTCCAAGTTTTCCCCCTCCAAACTTTACGACCTCACGTGGGTCCTTGAACATCCTGTCAATCCCCCCCATCAGAGAACATCTCATGGACTCGACACGACTCCACCTACCCTGCTGACATCCCTCCTCATTTCCCAGTACGTTAGATACACACGTTTATAGCCCTCAGAGAAAACATTGTTTTTCAAAGCTGGTGCACCAATAACACTGTACTACAGTAGTAGATAAATGATCTACGATACGACACAGTAAATCAGACATTACACTGTACATGTGACAACGTTGATATTACATCGGCAAACCTTAGTTTTCATGGAGCGATCTCATTCACTCACTCCCTCTCTCTCTCTTTCACTCACTCACTCAAACTTTATTTATGTAGCACATTCAGTACATTAAAAGGCAATGCAGTGTGCTTTACATTAAGTGAAAGGGCTCAAATGAAAAGGTAGCGATAGAAGAAACCAGACAGATAAAAATTAGAACTTCTGGACAAGCAGACCTTCTCAGTTGGTAAATATCTTGCTCATCTGGGGCTGGTGATCTTGCCCCCTCTGGGATAAGAACCTTGTTTTGTTTTGTTTTTTCCCTTGGTGGGAATCACACACCAGTGTCTGGGACTCAACCCAGATGCAACAAAATGCATACGTATAAAATGTAATATAAAACCCACCGTAACACTCCTAAAATTAAAAAAAGAAAACAACTAATGACCTCATGAAACAAAACAATAATCCAAAATATATGTATTGTTGCAGTAATACTTTATTTCAACATTACTGTGACTTCAAGACCAAAAACACTTTGTCTATGTACAACTATTTATACTAAACAATTAACATTTAACACACATCACAGATAATACAAGTAAAAAAAAAAATCCTTCAAAAAGGGAAAAGATGCATCTTTGTGCCCAGTGTTTGGGTCCCACCAGTTTGTGCTGACCCCAGAGGAGAGGCATCTGCTTGGCCTGAAGCAGGCCTAGTTAGGTGGCGCATCAGGGTCAGCACAAAAACCTGTGTGGTGGTGGTGGTGGTATTCCAGAGTCAAAGACTGAATTATCTTTCCATCAGCCTATATCTGGTGGACAATCTTCATGTGCAATTTACATTTCATTACCTTTAGCATTAGAGTCCACTGCACATTAGAGTCTACTACACTTTGATTAGCAGACTTTAACACCATGGCAGTTTTATTTTCCGAAGAAAATTGCATTATCCAGTATACATATTCCGCTTCAACTCATATATTACAGGATACTGCTTGGAAAAGGAGTCAAGCCTACTAAATAACAAAAGCAAACAACACTGTAACATCCAGCTGGTTCCACAAAGTCCCCACATACTGTTCATGTTGGCTGTCGATAAAATAACTGTATTATCTTTGTTGGCTGAAAATTCCACACTTAAAGTTCAGATTTCTTTATTTTTAGCCTTCAATTTTGAAAGAAGGTATATCTAGTGGGCTTCGCCGCAAGAACCCCCCAACATTTCTTAAAGCCAAGAACAGGAGAAAATGATACGTATCACTAGGTTTGAGAACCAGGTCTTACAAGATTTTATGTACTCTTCTGTTTTGGCTGTTTTTCCCTTGGTTTGATTAATTGTCCAACTATTTAAAAGCAAGATAGCTGGGGAGAGTGAAATCTGTTATCAAACGGTTATTCACATGTTCTGTCATGGTCATAATGTCATGGTCATAACTTCCAGGACACATCTTGATTTAAAAACCATTCAGAGACTCCCCAGGGGCCAATTCACAAGCCCTCCTTTCAGAAGGAATGACATGACACACACGGTAAATGCTCATTAAAACCACCGTGACATGTATCCAACATGTATTGTGTTAGTATAGGGCGGGGGTGGCTAACCATGTGCCATGGAGAGCCATGTGCATGCAGGTTTTCATTCCAACCCGACTAGCCACGGCTGGCTGGTATAGGGCTTGGTGTTCGACATAGAAGTTACAGGTAAGAGGTGTCTTAACATCTCTAGGCCAAACAGTATCACGCCCGAACGCTTTAAGACAGCTGCTGTTAAGCCTAGGTGCAAAGGCAGTGGTAGTGCATGGCACCAGTACGAGTGAAAATAATTTAAAATCTTAACTACAGATCAAATTAAAACAAGTAAAACACTTACAGTAGAAAGGAGTGTTTCCAGGTAGAGAAAGACGGACGCATTCCAACATGTTCCATCATTTCAAATCTTAAAACTGTAATCGGAGTCCAGCGGAAAAAAAACAAAAACAAACAAATTGTACAATCAAATCAAGTGACCACTGAATTTGTAAATCTTGGAAGTACAGTTAAAGTAATACTAAACATACACACATCACATTTTACTCTAACCCACTAATAATATATAACACGTTTTAAAAAAATGGCAACATCACCCCCCCCCTCCCACACACACACACACACACACACACACACACGTAGATCCATCCACTTGATTTGATCACCACTGATGTCTGGCAATGGTCTTGTGTAAGGCCTCCTAGTGTGTGTGTGTGTGTGTGTGTTAATATATGTGTATATGTGTGTGAGGCCTTCTGACCCCCCACCAGATACTGAAACAAATCGTGTGGCGTCTTTATAAACTTGTTTCTACCACAGGAGCAGTAATGGCTGCTGCTGCCACTGTTGTGTCCATCGCCTGTTCTTGCACCCTCTGCTGGTCGTGCTTGAGACAGATCTCGTGCAGCAGGGGTGCATTGGCCTCCTTCCACTCTCTGAACCTGCCTGAGGTAAGCTCCTGGTCTGACAGCACCTGCTGTATCGCCTGCAGGTCTGCCTCTTTTGACTGCTCCAATGGAGGGCAAGAGAGAAAAGAGAGAGGGGAAAGTGTGAATTGGAGGCACACCACTGCATACTTCAGAGAGGTCACATGCCTTTCTAAAATTCAAGCATAGGAATCACCTAAAGCCAACTGGTGTTTCTTGGTTGTGGTTTGATGGTGTGATTAGAAACCCCATCACCCTTTCTTTAAAGAAAACAACAAAAAGCAATCATAGACTTTGCACACCACAAAAAGTACCTTTAGCGTGCTATTTAGGGTCCTGATGAGGTGCAGCTTGTCATTGACGTTCTGGTTTCTACAGCGTTTTATGAAGGAGGCCCTGAACTCCCTTTTCGTGGACGGTTTGCGATCCCCAATGGGTGAAAGGCTAGCCTCCTTCAGGTGGATGTAAAGTCTCTCCATCTCATCTGAGCTGGTTTCGCTACGCCCTTTTAAAAGATAAGGTTGCACTCCGTTATTACCATATACCTTGTCATTTCCAGATTTTCCAGCTTTTAAGATTTCTCTATATAAAGAATGTATCGCATAATATGTTTTTCTTGGGAGCGACAAAACCTTAACTATGCAGCTAGGGACAAAATGTCTGGTAAAACCCAGCATTCATCTGCATTCTTTGAATGACCACACATTGAATGGTACATCAAGGCAGCATGAGAAAGACAGATAGTCTTACGCTGAGATCTGGCAGCAGGCACAGAGAGCAACACTACTTCCTTTAACGAAAGCAGTTTACTGTAATGAGAGCACCCAAAACAGGAAATGTTTGCTACATGTCTGTCTTCCAACAACTTACAACGGAACAAAATTCAAAATACAGCTTTGTTTCAAAGAACGTCCAAGAAATGCTTGTATATGATCCAAATTCTTATGAAAATGCTGACAGGACGTAAGATATAATCAAAAGTTAGCCTTGTTGTAAAACATCCCCAGTTGTTTTATGACTGGATGGGACAACCAGACTGAAGTGAAGTGAATAATTTACTCTAAAGCCAAACATCCACAGTTGTAAAAGAAACTCCAGCAGCCTCACCTTCATCTCCAGCGCCTGAAAGGTCCACCTGTGTCTGACCCTCGGCGGTGGGGTGTTCATCACCGGGCCTGGTCTCTGGAGAGTAACCTGTGGCCGAGGTTCCCTGTAAAAGTAGCTGGCTCTCGTCCTCCTCCTCCTCTTCCTCCTCCTCCTCTCGCGGGGGGTGATGCGTGTGTACCTGCACTGAGCACACCACTGTTGTCTCCCCGGCAACAGGAGAGACCTGTGAGACCAGGTCCAACCAGGACTGCCGGTGTTTGGCAAGAGAGGAGGCGGAGCTCTGCGACGTCATTGTGCTGACGGGTGACGAGAGCGAGCCGTTGGCTTCCCCGGGGAGCAGGGAGGAGTAAGGTGGGGGAAGCGTACCCTGGGAGAAAAGCGTGGAACAGTCACATATCTGGTGAAAAGCGATCAGGATAATGTTCAGCAGGGCAGTTTCTTAAAAACATGGCTCACAGGCCTATCAAACACATTAAACACCCAACATGGAGTTGCTAAATGATTTAACTAAGTGTACTACCAAGTGGATTACAGCTCGCTGAAAGTTTTTAGGAACGCTTTAGTGCTGACTGACTGACAACTCATGTCCTTCTAGGTTGGTTGGTGTTATTTCCAGAGTGCCCTCAGTAACCCCCCCCCCTTACCTGATGGCTGCTGCCAGGCAGACTAGTCACATCCGCAGAGTCTCGCAGGGTCTGTTCAGAGTATGGAGGAGGGGGTGCCTCAGTGGTTTCTGTCTCTTCATGGTCACTGGCCTCACTGTAACACTCTGAACGTGTATGTTCATACACACACACACACACACACACACACACACACAAACGGAAGTGAATGAAGTGAAAAGACTAAAAACTTTACTTTTCCAAGCCTACACTATTTCATAGGTGGTCCTTAGTACGGGTATGATGCTGATTTTGTTGCACTGACCAGCTGATTAGTGATTTGAATCCCCTATGACTTGTGTCACTATCGGTGATCTACCTGTTGCACATTTACACTAATTGCACCTGACATGGCATGCATGTGACACGGCTATATGATATGATTACTTTTCAGTGCTCTGAGATGCCCGTAGGTTGACGCATGACTATATCTGCCAATTGCTGACTCTGGACACACACACACACACACACACACACACACACACACACACACACACACACACACACACAGAGTCAGAATCCATGGGGGGGGGGATGAATTACAACCCTGACAAACCACCAGTCATTATGGGTTCTTACCAGCTTCAGTGTTGCTGTCTGTTGGCTCATACTGGATTGAAGCCAGTCCAAGCTTGTTCAGCCAACTAAAATCAAATGGAAATATTCAACTTCAGCAACTTTTCTCAAAGCACAAGGAAATGATCCGTCAAAAAAAAAACCCCAACAACAACAACCCCAAATTGAGTGAGAGCAAAGAATTGTGAGAGCCTAAGCGATAATTTGAAAGTGAGCTACAATTATGGATAGCTTGCTTTCTTTGTGTTGGACTAAACACTTTTTGTTCCTTCCTTCCCCATTTGACTTACATGTTCATCTCCTCCAGGCTCTCAGCAGCGAAGTAAAACATCATGACTTGTGGGTGGCAGGCTTTGATGGCGCTAAACGGGGCACAAAAATTCAAGGTGTCACTGAAGTGCACAGCGGCTCATGAACGACATCACTCAAACTTTTCTCAGTCAAACCCTGCGTTTGCTTTACGGTTTGCAGCACTGTAGGGTTTTTAATAAATCTGTTGGCTTTTGCTTTGCCCCTAAAAGAGTTTTGATTTGGTTTTCGAGAGCTTACGATCCTCAGACCTGGTACTTCCTGTCACTGTGAGGAGACACTCTCTGTGGTTCTTCTTGAAATAGCTCATTTTCAACTCAGTCCCGTGGGCGGGTATTATCTGTGCCAGGTGCTAGCCTGGGAGAGAATATGTGTTTGGTCGCATACACACGACTGTATGATGAAGAACCTTCCCTGGTTGCGGTGATTCAAAACGTTTGTTCTCGCTACCACCTCTCCCTCTCTTCATTCACTCTCTAGCTCGCTCCACGCCCCCCCCCCCCCACTTTTTCTTTTTATGTGGACCCAGAGTCTCTTCCTCACACAAATAAATACAGTATACATTCGTGCTGCATTTGCTGTCAGGTGTCCATCTTCTCAAAACAAACAAACGTGCCGGCCCACTGGTTCAAGGACCGCTCGTGGCTGCGGTGACTCAAAAGCTTTGAAAGACCTGTTCAATAATGCAACTGAGTGCTCACTCCTCAGCTGGTTTTTCACCGAAGTCCAAGCACTGGAGAAGGGGAGCTACGCCTGGCGGGGATCTGCACTCTACTGACTGCACACTTCTAGTTCGTGTTGTGAAATTACTTGAGATTTTAAAAAAAAAACACAACAATGATCTTACTATTTCTTCTTGCACTCTATGGCTCTGTCAATCATGAAGTCGGTGAGGTTGATGTACCCTTCAGCTTTTTCAGCCTGAAACACACAGATTGGGAAAGAAAAAAAAAGTGGTTTACGTCTAAGCCTTTGAAAACAATGGCTGGTCGAGCTCAAACCACTTCCTGGCAATGACATTGTTAAACTGCAGCGGGCCACTTCTTATTCCGACTGCCTTTTAGATGCTGACATGTGGCAAATCCAGGTTATCTTATGAAGGGCATTACGCCAGTTGGTCGTGCCTTTCCGTTTTGCTAATGTCAGGAAGTGACAGGCAATTAGTGACACCTTCAGATTCAGCAAAGATGATGACTGTTCCCTGCAGTGACAGGCAGGCAGCTGTGGCAATGACAGCTGTGACTCACGGGCTCATAGAATAGACTGCAAACCACAAAACCTTAGACTGCATATAAAGGTGCAATGAGAAGAAGGACAGCTATTGTGTAATTATGCAAACCACTGGGTCACGTCAATAGTAATATTTAGAATATAACAATTGGAAATCAAGTGTTACATTTGCTCTTATTGGCCATTTTAAAGGTGAATAAAAATGGAACTGGATTTGACCTAAGTGGACTACTTTGCAAAATACAAGCATATAAATAAAAAAAAAATTAAGTTCTTCAGCAATTTAAACACTGCAAATGCCAAATGAGGGAAATGATAATAAGATTAGTTTACTTTAGTTGCACAGATTAAAAAATGGCCATCAGGTAAAGAATAAAATTGAACTCGTATAGAAAAGCACTATATAAATGTAATGAATATTATTATTACTATCATTATATGTAAAGGAGAGGACAGAAACCCAAAGGTCTTTTCCTTACTCATCCCCTAAGAGTTGATAAACAAAATAAATATCAAGCAATAAATGCAAACAACTACATTGTACATAGAGAAAGGAGAAAAATTTGCAGACAGACCCCAAAAAACAAACAATTAAACACGGTAGAAAAACAAGAGGTGTGGTCAGAGGAAGGACAAACAAGCATGCATGCTTACTTATATCTACACAGATGCACAACAGTCAAACAAAAATTTGTCTAGGATGCAATTTAAAAAAAGTCCCTCCAAACTTTAGTCAGCTATCGCCTAACTGCTTCACTGCATAAGAGCAGATCCAACGTCACGGCACCACATTTAAATTACCCAGATTAAAATGAAGTGAATAAGTGGAAACTGAATTGCATTGATCAGATGGGAAGGGCCCTCACCATCTGGTTGGTGTACCAGTAAAGAGACGTCTTCTTGAGGACAAACCAGTATTTCTTCCATTTCATGCCGAGGAAGCCTTTCCCGTCCTTCTTCCGGTAAAGCCAGCCCTGGTGGTCCGGCCGGCCCAGCTCTTTGACTGAGATCCTTCTTCTGCTCATTGTCACATTGCCTAAGAGTACAAAACGCATGTAACATGAGTACAAGACTCCTACGGTCCAACGCTGAAAGAGAATAAAGGCCAAAAGAAAGACATTGGCTACGAGAAGAAATCTAAGGCACAAGTAACAAACGTCAAAAATCAGGCAAAAAGCAGCATGAGCAGGGAGAATACCGCTATCCAAATCTACAAACTAGATTTGTTTGATGGCTAAATTTTCCGAGCTTCTAATTTTCAAAAAAAAAAAAAGAACCAAAGGGAAGAAAAGTCGGAAAAAACAAAGACAAAACAGCTGCACTAACTGAAATCGGTTAACGGGGAGCCCCTTTATGCCCTGTTCACAACCTACTCACGCCGCAAAAATAAATGAATAAATAAATAAACGGAAAAATCAAACATTCCTTATTACCAGGGTCACTAACGCAGTCGTGGCCCAAACAAGCGAAAAACAAAAACCAGAAATCCTAAATGTAGTTTAGACACCAAGCACAAGACAACGCCACCGCACAGAGAGCTTAAATAGACCAGAAGATCTAAGTCAAATGAACCGGGTGCTGTCTGGAGGCATCTCTGCCACAAGCCCTCTGCACACATTAATTGCCCTTTCATACACCCCCACAGTGGCTCCAAATTACAGTTGAGGGCACAGACACAGAGACAGTAAGTGGTGTGATGGTGGCAGAAGGGTGACATCTTACCTCCTCGGTTCTTCTTCCGAGATTTGTGCCTGAGAGAAACCTTAAAGGAGAGAGAGGACGAAATCTGAGGTCGGGTGGTGTGACAGGGTAAACACAGGAGAGAGATGGTGTACAACACGAGAAGAAGACAGTAGCAATCTTGCATGCTGTAGCCCAGCAGAGACTGTCTGCAACATCCTGTTTCTCACCCCCAAGTGTCACATGCATTTTTTCCCTCCCCTGCACTCGCTCGCTCTCCCTCAACACACACATACACACACACAAACACACACAAATACATGTCCCCTCTCTTAAAGTCCTCATCTGCAACTTCACTTTCCGCACGTTGCGTCTGTGTGTGTCTCTCTCTGCCCTTTGGTCTGTCTCCATTTTATGTTCCCTTCTCTCAGTTTCTCTTCTGTCTGGTACATTTGCCTTCGACCCAGCCAGATTTGGTAGCAGTGAAACCAAACTAGATGAACGCCGCTTCGCCACTTGGTGATGTACGACCCCAAGTTTCTATCCCTATACATTTCACAATGCCGTCATACAACTTTAGAGAAGCACAATTCCCTCACTGAATAAAGAACAGGGCAGGGTCCATAGTAGCGGACAAGGCAAGCTTTGTAAAATGAGCTCCATTCTGCTTTTACACGCAAAGAAACAACCTGTACTTACTGGGTTGTAGTCATCAGCAGCCATGGAGGAGGCCAGCGAGATGGGAAAAGCAGCCTGTTGAAGAATACAGGAAAGACACTACTTATTCACTGATGCATCCAAGAGTGCCAATATTACTTCCCACAACGGCCGGAGGTGTAAATGCCTTTTTTTTTTCAAACTCAGCATACCGAGAGGAAGTGATGTCATGGGCAGCAGAGGTGATGTTACTCCATTTGAGGTTTTTTTTTTCTCTCTCTTGTGAGTAGGAACAATTTTTTAATCTCAACGTTATCTTTAAAACATCTTGATAAATGGAAAAAGAAGAAAAAAATCAATTCAGTGACAAGTACAATCTGAATGAACACTGAGTTTCTAGATCAAATGTGAAGTGTCTATTTATAGTCCGGAGCTTTCCCCCACAGGTTGGGAGTCGGTGTTTGCTATCAGCAGTTTCATTCAGCATATGACCCATATCTCAGCTCAACCTTCCCTTTGAGCAAAAAAGAAAATGTATAGGTTTCTGTGAAATAGACACACACACATGCCAGACTTTGTCTGACAACCACCCATACGGGTTCGACTGTTGTCATTAAGAATCAAATAACGCTGGGAGATTTATCATTTGCAATTCATCGCCCTAAATGAACGGCGGCGTTGAGAAATCCAGTTTGCCATTATTGACTAACTTCCTCTCCATGGCCAAGTTCCTTGTTCTTACAGACACAAAACTGCTTGACAGTGTCAAAGAGAACGTCACAGACACGCAGTATTGAACATTTAAGTTTGCCACTGTAGAGAAGCCTATTAGGACACAACTAAATCTACATATAAAGTATTTGCAAAAAAAAAAAAAAATCAGTATCTTAATGCAACCTCTAATTACACGTTTCACACCATTTTATGCCCCGAAGAAGGCCTTCTTTCCTTTTTGATCATACGATATCTGCAACCCTTTACAAAAGAGCACCCATTTGAAGGTCAAATTGACAAAAAAGACTCCGTGTAGCGCTCCTACCTCAGTATTTCTAACTCTTATTACACTCGCTTGTGAATGTGAAATAGCTCAGTTTCACATAACAGCCACCTCAGCCTGACAACTTCATGTTCTAAAGCATCCACTGAGGTCAGGACCCCACAGCACAGACGTGGGTCTTTATTTCCCACCACAAAACCCACAGCGCGTATTGGTCATCTCCACCCCCGGCAGCTCGCCATCAATCGCCTATGAAACAAGAGTCGAACGATCAACCTTCATAATCTGCACATGCAAAAGCTAACACCCCTAACCATGGTGGAATAACTTTAAAAACATTTGAAAAGAGGAAGAATGTCATTCCATACCCGTTCCTCTAAACTCGGTTGAACACGAGGATCAGACACACCTCTACCAGTTGCTCAGCATAGACAGCGATGATATTATCTAACCCCCTGTACATCTCCTTGAGTGTGTCCATGTCTTGCTCAACATACTACATGGGTGTAGCTGGGGGGTGGTTCCTAACTTAGTGTACTTAATGAAACTAAGCACCAGTTAATGTCAAAATATGCTATTTGTAAATACCATACAATGTTTGTAAGCCTGAAAATATCCATTATTTGCCGACCCGTCCACTAAATTACAAGTTTTGGTGTACTATAAAGTATTGTACATTTGTAGCCATAGTAGTCCATCGAAGGCTGGCTAACAAAAAGGTATATCCTATGTTCTGAATAAAAACATCCACTTTTGGGGTAAAAAAACCCCACAAAAAAAACCTTTCAGTAGGCAGACTACTACAGCCCTGGTGTATCTCAGCTGAATATGAAGATCATGCATAACTCTTAATCTGTTTTAGGAAATCCAAAAACGGTTCAGACACCAGTTTACATCAGCGGTGTCCCTGTTGAAATTGTGAAGAACTTCAGATTTTTAGGCATTCAGATCTCAGACTCCCTCTCCTGGTCTCTAAACACCAGTTGTCTCATTAAGAAGGCACAACAGAGACTATACTTCCTGAGATGTCTTTAAAAATTCAGAATGTCCACAAAAGCCCTGGTCAGCTTCCACCAGACTACCACAGAGAGCATCCTTACGGGAAGCATACTGGTGTGGTTTGGCAACCTGACTGAACAGGACCACAAACAACTGGGAAGGATGGTAAAAACAGCTTCAGGCATCATAGGAACAGTACTGCCACAGCGTCAGGGCATGTACACCACTCACTGCAGACAGAAGGTAGGCCCTAAGTATGATGGAGGACAGCGGCCTCCCAGCACATAGTCTGTTCTCCCTCCTTCCCTCAGGACAATGCTTACAGAGCATCAGAGCTCAGACCAGCCGCCTCAAAGACAGTTTTTACCCCAAGGCCGTCAGAATAATGAACAGTAGGCTCCTTACATAACTTTCATTGATTTCTTATTTATTGCTTTTGTTATCATTTCCTTGTTTAAAGTTTTAGGGGCTGAGAGAGGAAGGGCATATGCATTTCATTGCACTGGAAGGTGCATGGTACTTTTTATAATTATGTATATGATAATAAAGTAAAACTTGAACTTAAATTACCCCCCTGCAGGCAGTGATGGTATCTAAATCCATAAGCATTTCCCACGGGGCGTGGGTGTGTAAAGGGAAACGTGAACTTGAAAAGAATCGCCCACTGTAGACTGTGATAGTATCTCCCGCGCGCGCGCGCGTGTGTGTGTGTGTGTGTGCTCAATGTAGATGCATCAGAGTCATGTTTTCCAGCTGCCTTTGTTAAATAATCTGCTTTAAAAAGGCTTTGGTGATCATCATGCTAACCACAGCATATAGACCAAGTTGAGATGAGAACAACTGGCAGTGTGAGTGAATAAACATATTAATGAACACCATAGTTTTGGGGCGGCCAGATAGTGTAGCGGTCTATTCTGTTGCCTACCGACCCCTTGGATAACCGGTTCGAATCCCCCCCCCCCTCCCGTGTTACCCGCGGGGCCTGGTCGGGCGTCCCTACAGACACAATTGGCCGTGTCTACGGGTGGGAAGCCAGACGTGGTAATGTAAATCGCTGCACTAGCGCCCCCTCTGGTCGGTCGGTTGATCATGCAATCGTTAAATACATATACTGGTGGTTTTTTTCACGTTTTAGACCATTTATTTCAAATCAACAATATTTCACGCCAATCCCAAAGCGTGCCTTGGTTTATCGGATTTCAGATTATTACCCAATTTCTCTGCTTTTTTCATCTAAAAAAATAAAAATCAAACATTTAGGTGCTAAACTCACCTGAAAGTGCTCTGATACTCCGTCCGGTCACAAACGTTTGACTTTCCTTTGTGGAAACAATCTGTTTTGGGGGGTTTTTTCAGGGCCTATTTTTTCTTCTTCAAATCAATCCGCATCCCGCAACAATAACACCACTTTGACAAAACAAAACGGACAAAGCAAAGGCAACTAAACGCTGACGGTGACGTGATAGATGATCTAGACCCCAAGCAAGTGTCAGGTCTCCGGAAGTGGATTTTGATCTTGCAGGAAGATGAACGGAAAGCAACGGCTGCATGAAAAGCGGCAGGGGGTAAGGTGAAGCGTAGCACGCAGTAAATGGGCTGAAGCGGGGGGGGGAGGGGGCAAAGGATCGCCATATTCCATCTCGTCGAGTAAAATAAAGAAAATAAAACTAACAAACAGGCCTGACGACTCAGGGGCGATTCTAGGATCAGAGCTTTTGGGGTGCTGACCACCCAGAGTGCTGGCCCGCCAGGCAAGATAAATTTGGGGGGGTGGATCAAACCATTTTAGAAGCATGGGGGGGTGCTGTATTTTTGTTGTTAAAAAATTACGTTTAAACCATATACTGGATATGGTTTTGACATTTCTTCGGCTTATTAAACATGGACATACAGTAAAAAAATAAAAAAAATCTCTTCAATTTTAGGGGTGCCGGGGTTCAATTTGGGGGTGCTGCAGCACCCCCAAAAAATGGGCTAGAAACGCCTATGCCTGACGTTGTACGAAAGCAAATGGCCCTTCGCAAACCCGATGAAACGATGACCAGCTGGCCTACCAAAGCCCGAGAGAAGGACACACGTGGCTTACAAATAACACAGCCAACACAGGAAGGCCTACCTGCCAGCATAACTTCAATAAGAGGGTGGTTTTTGGTGAGAAAAGGCGACCAGAGTTTGGCCAGCATCTCGATAGGAACATGGGAGTCAGCAGATACGTCAGATATTCAGCTTTAAACGGGGTTTGTTTGGGGGGCCTCTCGACTTGTTAATTTTTTTTCTTCTTAATATCCGGTAGCAGTTTGGGTTGAACGATGGTGCTGAAACAGCCATTGTACACATGGCAAACTACTACTCGCTTGACCTACTCGCCATGACCGCAGCCGGCCAGTAGGTGTCCCTACAGCGCCTCTGTGCGACAGGCCCCCGTGTCTGCAGCTGAGTGATGAAAACGTTTCATTTGGTGTAGGGGCCCCACACATACGTCACCAACCTTCCTCCCGTCGGTGTCATTCCACACTCACACGGGCAAATGTGCAATACAAAAAACCCAACGTCAGAAATATTCATGTCTGTCTCTGGAGCTCACCCGGAAAGTTCCCACCACAATAAGAGCCTCAAAACTGTCAAAACCAGAGAAACAACCCAGGGATTGGGTGGTTAACTTCAGTTTTGTAACCATGGGTATTGTGTTTCATCCTGTAATTTGCCATTTGTATTCAGTGAATTATTTCGTTTGTGTCTTCCTATTGACCTTTATTTTAATAATAATAATAATAATAATAATAATAAACTTTTTAGAGACCAAGATTGAACTGTCTTTAAAGCTAAATTGGATTATTCAAGCCCACCGCAATCATCATCTGTTCAATAATGCAGCACCACCTGACACCTCTGTGCTGATACGCCATTCAGCCGACTCCATGTTGCCATCTTGGTACCAGTTCACAAAGTACAACTGAGTGTATCAAGACAGAGGATTCACTCGGCCTGTTAATGACAGCGGACGAGGGGGAGGGTTTTGAGCCTGTGGCATAGCTATCAACACCCTTCTCTGTGTGTGCGGGGGAGCTGGGGCTGTAGTCACAACATATCGAGCTGGCCGTGGTTGGTCAGACATGTACGGGTGCAACGGACTGTCTGCAGATGGAAGAAGAAAGTCCAGAAAGTGGTGGTGGTGGACTACGTCTGTCTGTGTCTGGACAGTGGTAAACCAGAGGACACATTCCTGTGTCATGTGCTTTAGTTAGTCTCTCTCTCTCTCTCTCTCTCTCTCTCTCTCTCTCTCTCTCTCTCTCTCTCTTTCTCTCTCTCTCTCTCTCTCTCTCTCTCTCTCTCTCTCTCTCTCTCTGTTTCACCTTACACAAAGAGCCACTTTCAGTCTTCACTCCCTATTGTATTCCATCAGTTTGTTTAAGATAGGGATAAAGAGCGGCCCCTTTCTAATTTATTTTCTCACACATGCAATACGCTGCACTGTACATTGCTTCCCCGTTTTTCTCATCTTTATCAAGTAATTTCACTGTTATGTCCAAAGTCTTGCAAACACCATTCTCTATTCACTGAACTCACTTCCCTTCAACAAGGGTGGTGCCCAGTGCCAGGGAAACCAGGCAATTACCACAAACAGGTTTTAGGGGGGGGCGAGTGCCAATCTCCCTTTAGTCCCAGACCGATACTCCCCCCCCCCACACACACACACAGCGTGAGATTCCCCCACTGACCCCTTAACATTTGAAATGGACGTGCTTATCATTTAGAGGGATTTCAGTTCGACTTCTCCTCTTTCTGCGGTGAGAGCAAAAGCAAAAGCCCCGTCACGTCACTTTGGAAAGATTTAAAGTGGGCATTTCATTTTGGTGTGTTATGGGTACATGAAAAAGGACAGTTGCTGTGTTGGGGGGGGGCGGGAGGGTGGCTGTGACTCATGTCACAGGCCTGAAAGATTCATGAGAATGGGAATTCGTCACACCATTGTCGGCCTCAATCTCCCATCATGCTCCATGCTGGGAATTGTCACGGCATTTAGCTCATATCCCCTTGAGATTTTAGGATGAGTGTGTGTGAGAAAGAGAGAGAGAAAGAGAGATAGGGAGAGAATGAGAGAGAGGGAGAGAGAGAAAGAGGGTGAAACAGAGTGGCCATTCTTCAGTGGGGGAATCTCACACTGAGTTGGGGGGGGGCAGTATCGGGTTGTAGTCTGCTCAGTCTAGTGGGGCTAAAGGGAGATTGGCACTGGCCCCCTACTTGCTGTTAAACCTGTTTGTGGTAATTGCCTGGTTTCCCTGGTGTTGGTCACCACCCCCCCTGCTGAAGTTTTGCATGTGTCCATGTGTTCACTGAGAGAGGCCTTGCAACTCTCTGAGCACTGGGGTGATAGATGGTGCACAGCAGTTTAGTTTGAAATGAACCTGTCTCTTATTCTGTGCAGTGGATGGATGTGTGCATCGATGATAAGTGCATATGTATGTGGACCTAAGCACTAACATGTAAAAAAATAGCCATTGCTTGGAGAAAAACCAATATACTGTATATATCTTATTCATAACACTCTTATTTCATCCTCATTTTCCTCACCAAATATGGCCGATGACAGCAGGGTCAAGGTATTCTTGTTTGGCACAAGAACTATTCTCTATTAGATCATAAATCTGTACACTTGTGCTTTGTAGTTTTGTCACTTATTGACTCTGCGGCTCTCCGTCTGACCCCTGTGGAGGTGACTGCCACTAACTCATGTAACTGTGGCATGTGTGTGTGTGTGTGTGTGTGTGTGTGTGTGTGTGTGTGTGTGTGTGTGTGTGTGTGTGTGTGTGTGTGCGCACCCGTGTGCAGAAACAGGAACGCAATCCCCAGTTAAACCCAGTGGCAATTTCATTCCCACATCTGCCACTGCCAATGGAAACTGGATTGATTTTCACCGGCAGCCTTTCCAAAGAGGTAACACGGAGGGAGTCTGAGGTACCCCTGAATGGAGACGAGCTTAATGGGTAGGATGACTTCCAACTGATATCATCTGAGTACAACTTTAACATGATCGGTCGGCTTTTATGCCGGCATGTTACGATGGTGCAAACTACGTGTGCTGTACGGCTGCTGTTTATGTGTACGAGAGAACGAGAGATAGGGAAAGCATGTCTGATGGCTTATCTGTGTGTGATTTGATGGGATTGTCATTGAGTTCATAGTCCTCCTGCCAGGGGGGATGGAGTTGAGGCCAGTAGCATGTACACAGACACCCACACACACACACACACACACGCTCGCTTCAACACCGTGTTCTAGCCACTGAACTCACTTTATTTCAGGCAGACAGTCAGAATCAAACAGTGTTCTTACCGCTTGAGAGAACGACCAGGACCGCATTTGTGGCTGACTATATCTGTAAATGAGATGGAGAGAAGAATGAGAACAACACCCTCTCGGCCCGAAACAGACCACCAAAGGCGATGCAACCAGGAACTACTATTGTGTCTCTCGGTGTTTATCCACAGTAAACAGCAGACTAGTTATCACCCTCAGCCCCCATATTAAGTCTTATACTGTATATGCAGAGGCTTTAGCTAACTGGTATACTTTGGTCCCGACAACAGCGGGTGGCTGAGAATTTCCAATGCATGCTCATTACGTCCCTAGTTTATTCATAACCACCCATTATCTTTATCTATGCTCCAATCCAGCTCGCTTTGATTTGGCCCGAGCAAAATAGATCCCGTGGGTGACTTTGCGGCTTGGCGTTCTGTCAGTGTGTCAGTGTCGCTGATAATATATCTGGCGAACAGCCTGGTAGAGAACAGCCTAGCTCCAAATGCTCAAAATACTTAGATTTACGTCAGCCACTGACAGAAGGCCTCACCCTGCAATTCCGTAGCATGGTGTCTTCTGGGGCTTGTTTTTCCTGCCTCTCGATTCCTAACGTTTTTGCTGTCCACCCTCACTCCATAAATCTTTCACATTTTGCCTTTATCTTACATTTCTGGTTTGCAAAGGCGATATTAATAGATTTATTGCTGGCACCGAAGCTCCAGAGCTACTGTAGATAGGCTCTTGTTCTGCCACCACCACAGAATGCAGCATTTTTTTCCTTTTTTTTTTGTTGTCTCTATTCCCAAAGATATGCCACATCTCATCCTGCGTCTGACTGAGTCCGGTATCAACCAAATACTGCCCCATCCAGTGATGTCAGAAAACGCAATGCCAGAAGCAGCGCATATTATTTTTTACGACAACGCATGCCAAGACTGCTGATCCATCAGATTTACTGCAAGTGCGCAACATATGAGACATAATACGTGTTAATGAAGCGTGTGATGAGTCAGCTGTGTATGTGCGTGTGTGTGTTCTTGTTCCTTAAAATGAAACCTCCGTGGTACGTTGGGGTGTTATACACGGTGTTTAGCCATCAACGGAAGTGTTAACGTGTGGACTCCCACCTCTTGGGGCTTTACATTCAAGACCACGGAAGCTGCAGGGGCCAAAGACGGAGGAACAGTTTCCTCTATCGCTCCCACATGAAGGAGTGGGACGAAGTAATTTATAGCTCACCGATGAGGGAGTCACAATTTGTCACGACATTGCTAAAACTTCTCCCCAAAATGTAGAAATGTATGTGGTGCTGGAAGGCAGGGGGATGTGGGGCAGCATGGGCAGACTTTGCGTCATGCTGGTCTCAAGACAAAACTTTTGTCTCAAAAACATGAAACCCCCCTGAACACGGAGCATCTACTGATGTAGACCGTATTCACAATGCTGACTTTCTTTGTCATTTACAAGCCGGCTGAATGTCGCATTTGGCGACGCTTCCCATCACGATGAGCTTAAAGTCGAGAATTTATGGCATCGTTCTGCTGTTCATAAAAGTAGCCCACCCACTTTCTAGTCACACCCTGACTTGTTTTAAAAAGTTTCCACAGCCCACAACCCGCTGCTAGTCGGAAAATGAGCCTCACCCATTGTGAAAGCCTGTTTCATCTGACCTGTGGACCATGTAGCACTGTGCATGTGTGCATGTGTGCATGCATGTGTGTGTATGTGTGTGTGTGTGTGTGTGTGATAAAGGCACTCACCTATTAAGGAAGTCACTGCTAGAGCGCCAGTTGGATCCCTGCGATACATAAAGATGCATTAACACATGTCGTAGGTGGTTTGGAGGCACCTACCTATTCAGTTCAATTAGGACAATACACCCCCAAACCCAAAACGAGTCATGCTCATTCCTGCTCTGATTCTGCTCGTCTGACTTAACCCAACCAACAACACATCACATAAGAGAGCATGTTGTTTATGTGTCTTATAAGCAACGACAGTGAATTACAGTAATTACTAACACCCCGGGTTTGCCCGTGGGTCTGTAAAAAGAACCCGTTGTCTCAGGATTAAGACAGTCATATTTTTTTTTGCCAATTCATTGTGGTTTTACAGCACAAAGGCCTACTACCCCTCTCAAGAAAACAAGAAAAGGAAAAACGAAGAGAACGAGGGCAAGTCATTAAAAAAAAATAAAAAAATAAAAAATCGGCTTTCCATGTTGACAAGAGATACGTGACTGATCTGAGAAGATGGCAAATCAATCGACACATGCAGTGCAGCTACAACCTAAAAGACCCCCCCCCCTCGCACCCACCTCTGCAGGCGTTGCATGTTAGTGGTTAGCAAACTTAGCAGTGGGTTAAACAGTGAGCAGGTAGTATTTTAGGTGGACCACAGATTTTGAGCAAGTGCAAATTAGCGAGGACCGCAGGCGACCATGGCTTGGCAAGCTGGGGCAGAGTGAAGCTGAAGAGGAAGGAGGATTTTAGAAGAGGCCCCTCTCAACCAGTAAGATCATGCACCGACAGAGGAGACAAACAGGGAGGGAGTGGGGCTGAGATGAGCAGATTACTCTTGACTGAAGTCGGAGCTCTGTTTCAACTTTGAAAAGGTCGCTTGTGGCTGTTCCTTCCGGGCAAAATGCTTTCCCCCCCGCCCCCCTCGCAGTGATAGGGGTGGACGCAGTACCAGACAGTAATTCTAACCCTATATGTAAAGAGGTTTAGACTGACAAGGCTCAAAAGGCAGCATATGTCTGGGGATAGGATCTCCTGGAGGAAAACATGCATCCACATATGTTCTTATGCCCCCCACCCCCCGTCGAAGGTTAATCAAAGTAGGAGAGAAGTTACATAAGCATCACAGTCTGAGACGTACTGAGGGAAGGGAACTTGAGATGAGCTATTCTGTGTCAACACATGCTTAAAAACAGAAGGCCTGATCCTCAAAGGGTCAAAGTAGGTCAGAAAGTCTTGAACCTGCACTCGGTTTAACACATCAATTCCAGAAACAATCGGATTTTACACATAATAAAAAAAAAAGGATAGAAGAAGAAACTGAAAATGGTGCTATATTGAAACTGATCTAGTTTTTATGATAAAGGTTGATTTTTTTTTTTGCATGTTAACTTGCTGTAGACCAGCAGTGTCTTCAGCATCACAATTTGTCCAAAACACTGACAATGATTAAAGTGGAGCCTCAAATAAACAAAGGGATCATATCGCGTGCACAAAAGCACTTAACCTCACGTAATGAGCAGTTATCACAAATCCAGCAATAAAATAATGACAATACAAAAGAGCACTGAAATGAACTGCACATTTTAATAAAATGTTATTCAAATCTTACAAAAAGGCAGGTAAGAAAACAATTTCTTCTGACATTTTTTTTTTTTTGAATAATACTGCAATCTATCTTGTGACCAAAACTATCCATAGCAAAGCCAATGGATGGCCGTTTTCGCCCGTGTCTCTTTGACAAGACGGTCCACCATTTTAAAAGACCAGTCATTTTTGTCAACCAGCTGTGGCTTTAGGCTCTTTAGGTGGTTAATTACTAGGGGTGCAACGATTCATCGATCGATCCGGATCGACTCCGTGATCGACGATCCAGTATCATCGATGCAAAGTGAAAACATCAATCCATATCGTCATCTTTAAGATACGCCTCGGATGTGAAAGCTGAGCACACGGATAGAAACTTGTAAATCCAAGGTGAGGAATTATAGATGTGCATGGTTAATGTTCATTACTGAACGATCATCGAGGGCTCTTTAGGTTAACTTATACAAAATATTTGCACTTAAACAAGAGAAATGTGGCACTTTATAGTGAACAGGAGGCCTATTAATTCTTTTTATTACGTCAGTAATTAAATTGGCAAATCACATTTTAGCTGCTTTTTGTGAGTTGATATAAATGTGACCGATTGTGTTAAATTGGGATGTTATCGTCTCATATCTCGATCGCAGGCCCCCTGAACTGAACCGAAATCGTATCGTGGCAGATTTTGCGATATCAGCAAATATCGTATCGGTGTCCGAAGTACCGATACGATATCGTATCGTGATGAAACTTGTGATTTACACCCCTATTAATTAAAGAGTATGATTGAAAGACAGGATATAGCTCTTCAGACCGTATAGAACAGAGTGCATAGCTTTGAAACCACGGCAAATATTTGCTGGTGACAAGAAGAAAAAAACAAAACATCCTTTTCGGGACCACCCGATAAACCACTGACCTGTGTAGCAACGTGACAGTAAAACTCTTTCCCAGGTATATGCATAGTTCACAAGAGGCAACCATTGGCAATGGGTAAATGGAAATAATTGTTTACAAAAGTGTCATAAGATGAACAAAATGAAATGAGGAAAATGGCAACCTGTCAAAATAAAAGCAAAGCTAAACAATATATTCCTCTTCTTTTACTTGTTTTTCAAAAGAAAACAAAACACCTCTTTTTGCAAATGAAACCAAAAGAAGCACACCACTGGAGTAACATCAAGCAGGTTTTCTAAGAAGACTGCTGCAACTGAATTACCAAACAGTCTTACCAGAGCACCTCAAATCAAACATGATATAACTTAATATTTACACAGGAGTCCACAGACAGAACATGTGGCCAAAGTGTCCTAAACCTGAAAACAAATCTCCTTGAGGGGGTTGAGATGGGGCTGGTAGTCAGGGGGGGGGGTGTGGGGGGGGTTGTGGGCAGTGTTAAAGGGGTGATGTAATGCAGTGAGTACTACAGAAGCAAGTTTGGTTGAGGAGTAGTAGCTGGTAGTAGTAGTAACACCAGGGAGGTATGGAGGCAGGGGAGAGAGGAGTGGGAGAGAGCCCAAAACTGTAGCAAACAGCCGGACATTAAGATCGAAGGCACTGAGGAAGGACACAAGACAGGAACCGGAAGCCCCGGACAGGAAGTGTATCGTCAGTGAGTCAATAGCTTAAGCCGCGTGATCCAACTGACCAGTAGCGAGCGTTCTGCTGGCGTGCGCTTGGAGACGGGCGCTACGGAGGCCTTCTTCAGGGTTTCCTGGTAAGGCATGGTGGCGCTGTTGTGGAGGTCTGAGTTGGAATAGTAGCGGCTGCCCCGGATGCGGTCCACTCCTCTGACTAGTTGGTGTTCCCCCCCGGCCCTGTAGGGCGGCGACACTGAGGGAACCTCCTCTGCGATGGTGGGGATCCTCTCGTTGCTCAGGTATCTGTAGAGGAGGTCTTCGCCTGAAAGAGAGAAAACAAGGTCAGCAGGGAAGTACTGGGTGTTTGACACTGCAGAGACGTTAGCTACTTAAGTTATCTGTCTAATTGTTTTCTTAATTTAAACTCATTGCCTAACATTATCGCTGAGGAATATCACTAAACTACATGTGATAAAATAAAAATGATTTTATACTTGTGATTTCTACTGCAAACAATGGCTATGGTCAGAGAAACCACTAATCAGCTATTTCAGCCCTACAAGCAATTCAGCATAATGGAATATTGCAAAATGTGTATTCTTGTGCATATGTGGACATTTTTCCAATGTAGAAATAAATCAATTTGATGCTATAAAGGATACCAATATCTATCTATAACGATGTCTTTTGTTTACCCGTTGTATTTCTACTCACTGCCCTCGAACCCACCATCCAATCAAGATAACCTTGTATAACGATCATAAACGGACATATGAGAATTAGTTAACATGGGGGATGACTCGTTGCAGAGCAGGTACAGTAACACTGTGTGAAGTGTGCCAATGTGCACACATGCGAGCGTGAACGTACCTTTCCTTCCATGTGTCCACGGCTTAGCATAGGGATCTATCACCCCAAGACAGGTGTCCACTGGCATGGAGAGGGGACGGGGTTTCCCTGAAAACGAGATTTTGTTTAAAGTGGAATTATTCTTAAAGGAGTGCTTCATTCTTTCCTTAGCTGTCGACAAGTTATCAGTAGATTCTCTGATTGAAATGCTACTGACCACGCGAGGGTTTATGCTCTCTCATCCGTGGCTGAATAACGTTAGCCTCGATGGGGTAGCCCACGCCAATC